>NC_052678.1:825000-1030000 GCF_016802725.1 Solenopsis invicta
AATTTTATTTTTAATTTTGCATAAATGTAGAAAAATTATGATTCATTAATATCTAACGTACTTGAATTAGTGATTCAAAAACACTATTTAGCATCACATATTCCAGTAAGGTGTTTTGGTTGATATTATCCATACCAGTAACTATTATTAATAACAATTTCAGGCACAGAGCTTTCAAACTATCCGGATATTCACCTAAAAAAATATGAATTCTTCTTTCTCATCACAGTTAATTTTTTTTGCTAATATTATATTTTAGAATGTATTCCACCTAATTTTAAAATAATTAAAAAATAACAAAAAATTATAGATTGTTCGATGTTGAACTTGAAAGCAATACAAATTTAGCTGCGATTTTTCACTTAGATCAAAATTAATTCCAAAAATCAAAAATTAATTTCAATAAAAAACAGAAATGTATTCTAGTTCAAATGTAATTCAGAAATAATAATAAAAATTTAAACTTTTTTAATATAAATATTTTAAATATTCAAAATGATTTATACACATAAAGTTTTATTTCGACGTAGAGGATTAACTGTTCGTAAATAAATAAAATTTATTTATTTACACAACATATAAAAAGAAATAAAAACTTTGAAAAAAATAGGTAAGTGGTAGGGGCAAGTATAAAAAAATTTTTGTTATCACTGTTATAAAATACTTTTCAAGCCATTTAACTTTTAATTAAAACATTTTTTTCTATCTTTTATAGTTTCAACAATATACGCTTCAAAAGAAAAAACTGATTTTTTTCAAAGGGGTGTTTCACCCTCTAAAAGTATTGGCACGTATAAAAAAATACGTGTCTCTTATTTTGATCTGTACTACAAAATATTAAAGGCTTGTCAAAATCGGAGAGAGACACTTTCGTAGCGCACGGACGGATGCGTGTATAGAGAGACTTTTAATTATTTTTAGAAAATAGGAATGTTAGAACGTAACTTTATCATACATCGTTGAATTCGTAATAAAATAAACTTTATTTTGGTTTAAAAAAATCAAAAAAAAAATTTTTTTTAATACGTAGTAAAAAAAGTATTAAAAAAATATTTAAAAAATTTTTTTATTACTGTTATAAAGTACTCTTCAAGCCATTCAACTTTCAATTAGAACATTTTTTTCTATCTCCTATAGTTTCGACAATATATGCTTCGAAAGAAGATAATCAATTTTCTTCAAATGGGCGTTTTACTCTCTAAAAGCGCGTATGGGCACGTAAGAAAAAAAAAAAAAATACGTGTCCCTTAGTTTGATCTGTATTACAACATGTTAAAGACTCGTCAAAATTGGAGGGGAACGCCTCAGACTCTTTCCTTGTTAATGTAAAAGAAACTTAAAAAAAAAAATCAACTCAGATATTCGAAAACTTCACAATATAAAATAAACCTAGGAAAATCGTTTTATAATTTTTTTCACAAAATTATCACGAAGTTCAAATATCAACTTCAGCAAAAATTGAGCGTTCAATAGCTAAATTAAAGGATTATCTATTCTCCAAAATAAAGTGTAACATTGGCAAAAATGATAAATCATTATTAATCTTTTATGGAGCTATAATATATGGATACAAATAAAGATGCGGCACAATGTATTACAAAATTTGCAAGAATATTGACACAAATGAAAAATCGCACACAAAAGCGTTTAAAAACGTGAATCTTAACCTCTAATTCGCACACTTTTGACGAGTTTTGTGCAATTTTTATTCACCGAGTTATTTAATAATGAAACAAAAAAGATCATTGTTGCATACCTCAATGTTGAATACCTCGGTAAAAAAAATCATACAACACTCAGCAAAAGTACACAAATTAAAAGTAAAGATTCATGCTTTCAAACGCTGTAAACCGCATTTGTACGCGATTTTTATTCCACGTCGTAGAACTTTGCAAAGTTTGTATAAAATTTTGATATTTGACAAATATTTTTTACAAAACGCGGATTCGAAAGCGTGAATCTTTGCCTTTAATTTACGTTTTTGTTGAGCGTTGTACGATTTTTATTCATAGAATTATTCAACATTGAAGCAAATGAAACTATTGATGCTTCAGTGTTGAATAACTCAGTGAAAAAAAATCGCACAACGCTCAATACGTAGACAAATAAAAGGTACAGATTCACGTTTTCAAAAGCTGTAAACCGCATTGGTGTGATTTTTATTTTACGTAGTGGAACTTTGAAAATTTATATAAAATTTTGACATTTGATGTATTCCAATTTGAATCCGTGTAGCTTCATATACAATCAGTAAGTCGTTTAATGAATTAAAAATCTCGAAACTAGAGATTTTAAGCTGTAAAATGCTTTTCTGAACATTTTGTTACGATCATTTTCAATAAAGTTAAACTTGAATTTTGGCTATTTTTAAGAGTTAGATTAGGTGATGCTTTAATTTTGGTGCCATGTGTATGTGTATGTACCCATACAATACAGAAAATTGCAGCAACATTGCAGCAATATTGCAATGTTGCAGATTGCAATGCAATTTCACGGAAACATTGCAGAAACATAAATTAACAATATGCCTGCAACATCTTATGGTATATGCCATTAATATTCCAGAAACATTGCAATATCATAATTTTTTAATAAAGTAATGACAATAAAGAGCCAAAGTAGAATATTCGCGTATAATAATATATTAATTTAAATCATCCATAATTATTCATCCGCATTTAACAAATTAAGGTAGGGCGACGTTACTAAATTTTCCGCGAATCTTTACATTCCTTAACAGCACAATCGTCCATATGTCGACTGTAAGTCGACTCATCCAAGTCAGGCTTTCAGAGTTGACTGCAAATCAACTTTGCATAGACGTCTGCAGACATCCTTCAAATATAGACTCTAAGATGTCTAAAAACTGCATGTGGTCCCGTGGTGCTGTGTGCATCATAGTATTGTTGAGAAACATAAATATTCACATCAATAGACAAAATAAGTTTATGTATGAAAAAACCTCGATCTATATCTCAATAAAAAAACAATATTTTTTAATTATTTTTTTAATAAAAATTTTTTCATATTTAATTTAATTATTGTATTATATTGATATATATTTTCTAATTGCATTCTTATTTAAACAAATAACAGAAAAGTTATTCCAGATGTTTTTCTGCATTTGCAAAATTAGTAAAAAAAAATTGTAATTTTATATTTGTTTATATAAATACTGTGCTTTAATTATACATATTTCATTTTTTCAATAACATATATTAACCTGATTTACCAGTTATATACACATATCAGCATAAAGTGTTCACAGGTCATCATAAGGAATCGGTTCGCAGCGATTACGGAGGTCAAGCAACATTCACCGGAGTCGCGACTTAGATGGGTGACGGCTTGGACATTTCCGAGAAAAAATTCCCAAAATTTTTTTTTGCGAAAAATGTTTTTTTAAAATGTTACAAAAATATTATTTTGTTCATTGGAATTATGTGGTGTAATAATATTTATGTGAATATTTTGGAAAAATTCATAACATTGCAATTTTGCTAGGATGTTTCAATGCAATATTTCAAAAGGCGGACATCTTAATGTTACTGCAATCTTCCAGTAATGTTGCAGCAATGTTTCGTAATCAATATGCAATATTGCAATGTTTCAATGAAATCATTCTACAATGTTCCTGCAATCTCTCTGTGCTGTATAGGTATGTATACTGCTAAAAAAATTAAGGGACTTTTTCTCAATAAAGGGTATATTCGGATTTGTATATGAAATCTGCCCCCACCCCAAAATAAATTTACCATACATCAATCTTTAGCCTTCTAGGAAAGAAAAATTTTCATCAAGTTTTAACCCGCTATCTTTGCTATTGCAATAGTGACAAATAAAAACACAGTTATTTAATTATATTTTTTTCCTGTTCTTCTATTCACAAAAAATTCTAAAAAAAATGTCAGTAATGTTTTATTTATCAAGATACATATCAAGAAATTTTTGAAAATTTTTAAGATAAAAGTTCAAATTTTTAAAAATTCAGGAAATTAAAATTATTAATTTTTCCGTGAAATTATTAAGTGACTGACTTCATTTTTTTTTTGTTACTTTTTTTCAACATTACTTACACCAAATTTTTTCAGATTTTTTAAAAATAAGCGTCAATGTTAAAATATTGAAAATATTATTTTTTCAAATTTTTACGTAGAAGATTAATTTAATATTTAATCTATGAACTTTCTAATATTTTATTTTATATGTCTAATTAATTGTATACTTCAATAACTTAAACTTTGTTCGTATAAAAAGATAATATAATAGTTCTCTTTTGTTGACATTTCTGCATTAAGAAATTACTTCTCATACAAAGTTGCTTATTATGAGATACCTATTTTTAAAGGCTTATAATTTAGTTAATTTATACTATTAACACCTAATTTTATATCTAAATTATAGTAAATAATTTAAGTTTCATTGCCAAAAGTTAGCAATCGATAATAATTATACTTAGTTGTATGACATTTTTTATCAAAATTGTCGATTTTGCTAATTCAAAAAAAAGTTTCCTAATATAAGATACAAAGGTTTTTTATATGAGATGCGTCTCATCGGTTTAGACCTTACTAGATTTAAATTAGGCTCAAAATCTAGTTGACCAATCAAATAGCTCTTTCAATATTCAAAAACTTTTTATGTAATGTTTTTCTTCAAAATCTATTTTCTTCGAGATATTTTAAATTATTAGTGCTAATCTTGAGAACCATAATTTTCAAGCCTCATAATTCAAAAGTTCTTAATGAAAAACTTTATTATAGCATTTTGGAAAGCCCTCGAAGTCAGAATATGCAATAACAAACATGGATTTTTTAGTGTCTCATATTACTAGTTCCACGCTTTGCGGTTTCATGATTATCAAATCTAATATTTATAATTAAACAAATTATTATATTCTATACTTTTTTATTAATGCAACTTAACTCTATCACTGCATGCAGAATTTATTACTAAATATTTGTTTACTTAATAAACAAGATTTAAAGACTCGTCTCAATAAATCTTGAGAACATCCAATTTCAAAAATATTTTACTTCAACGACTGCATGCATGATCTAATAACAATTTTTCTACAAATTAGATTTCATTCCAAGGGTAATAAGTTTATAATGGTACGATGTAATCACATGTGTTTATTAATGTAGCAGAAACCTCCCTACCCTATATTAAGAACCTGTCCCATAATAAGCAACTTTATCTATAACTAATGCAGAATTATCAGAAAAAGAAAACTATTATATTATCTTTTTATCTAAACAAAATTTAAGTAATTGAAATATATAATTAATAATTAGACACATAAAATAGAATATTAGAAAATTCATAGATTAAATATTAAATTAATCTACGTAAAAATTTAAAAAAATAATATTTTAACATTGACGCTTATTTTTAAAAAATCTGAAAAAATTTGGGGTAAATAATGTTGGAAAAATGTACCAAAAAAAAAATGAAGTCAGTCACTTAATAATTTCACTTAAAAACTGACAATTTTTAATTTCTTGAATTTTTTAAAATTTTAACTTTTATCTTAAAAATCTCCAAAAATTTCTGGATACGTATCTTGATAAGTAAAACATCACTAATTTTTCAGAATTTTTTGTGAATAAGAAGAATAGGAAAAAAATATAATTGTATAATTGTGTTTTTATTTGTCGCTATCGCAATAGCAAGGATAGCGGGTTAAAGCTTGGTAAAAATTGTTCTTTCCTAGAGAATTAAAGATTGATGTATGATAAATCTATTTTGGGATGGGGGCAGATTTCATATACAAATCCAGCTATACCCTTTTGGCCTATTTTTAAACTATAACTAATCAATGAATAATTAATGTAAAAAAAGTGTATATACACTCGACGCCAAAATTAAGGAATCATCTATTCTAACTCCAAAAAATAAGAAAAGAGAGTAATTCAAGAGAGTGTAACTTTATCAAAAATAATCATCAAAAAATTTTAAAAAAAGCATTTTAAAGCGTGAAATCTCTAGTTTTGAGATTAATAAATCATTAAACGATTTATAGATTGTTTACGAAGTTACGCGAATTTAAATGGGGATATGTCAAATCTCTAAATTTTTTTACAAACTTTGCAAAGCTCTACGACGCAAAATAAAAATTGCACGCAAATGCAGTTTACAGCAAAACGTGGATCTTTACCTTTAATTTGCGTTTTCGTTGAGCGTTGTGCGATTTTTTTTCACTAAGTTAGATAACACTGAAGCAAAAATGACTTCTTTTGTGTGAGTGTGTGTGTGTGTGTGTGTGTGTGCGTGTGCGTGTGCGTGTGTGTGTACAGGGTCCTCAAAAAGTATTGGACCTCTTGATTATTTTGGAAACTAAGCATTTTAGAAAAAAGCGTTTTAGATAAAAGTTGTAAGGTTTTAAAAGATCTATTTACTGATCTTATCAGTTTGTCCTCGGTTGGCGTCGCCAAAATCATATCAAAATCACATTGACTTTTTTTAAATGGAACACCCTATTTCTGATTCCAGAATCTAATAGCTGATGTCAAGAACTTTGCAAAACACTACAAGAAAGTTTATTTTTATTAAATACTTTCCGAGTTGTCAAGCTACAGTACACTGTAACTTTCAAGCCCCACAACTCGGAAAGTACTCAACAAAAATAAACTTTCTTGTAGGGTTTTGGAAAACTCTTGACACCAACTATTCTGGAATCAAAAATAGGGTGTTCCATTTAAAAAAAGTTAATGTAATTTCGATATGACCTTGGCAATGCCATCCAAGGTCAAACTGATAAGATCAGTAAAAAGATCTTTTGAAACTCTACAACTTTTATCTGAAACACTTTTTTCTAAAATGCTTAGTTTTCGAAATATTTTGCTGTTCCCGTACTTTTTCCTCACCCTGTATATATGTATAAAATTTGACAATAATTTGTATTTCCTATTTCAATAATTTCACACACACGTACACACGCACGCATGCACATGTACACAAAATTGTTTACAACAATTTTAACCATTTATTTCCATCCAGTGTACATTAAATTATTGTCTTGTACATTACCTGTTAGAAAATTATTACAATGCTGCATTAACGTTGTCATCCTCTGTTCTGCAGAATCAAAGCCCACTAGAATATCTATCAAATTAAACCCATAATCCCCCTGGTTCGCCTTCTTGTACATAGACTGGATGACGGCTGCTAAAGTTTGCAATGCATACACTATTCTAAATGGATGCTCATCAACCAACGTATCAACGCAATGACACACCAATGCATTTAAATTTTCCTTGCTAGCATTCAGTTGTTCTGATGTCATATGCAGAATCTCATTTTCGATGTGAGGTATCTGAAATATATTGTAATATTTATTTCTAAAAGGTAGAAAATATAACAGACAATAAAGAACAGTGCTCTTAACTTTTCAAAAAAACAAAATCATGGAAAAAACCAATTTTTGTTTTTTTCTGAGAAAATATGAAAAAAACAACTGTAATAATAAGAAACTAGTATTCTTAATTTTCCAAAAAAATAAAAATTGAGAAAAAAATGCTTTTTTAATTTTTTCCAAAATACACGACTGATATAATGACAATAGACTTTATTAAATGTCTTATTAGAGCTCTTAAATGTAAAGAAAATCTTAAAACCATTGACATAGGGAATAATAAAGATGACATTATTTTTAAAAACTTAAAAAGTTTAAGAAAAAAATGCAAAAAATGTATTTTTTGTCAAAATTCCAAGAATTCTTTTAGGCTAAAAACACTAATACATACCATTGGTTTAATAAGAAATAGTTCATTCCAGAAATTTGGATGAGCCAATGTCAGATCTTCGCCTTTGAAAAAACTCTCATAGATTGGCACCAACTTGCACTTGTGTTGACGTTTGGTGCCAGATCCACTCCTCTTTCTCATAGCCATTGATGAGGTAAATTATTTTTCTCCATCCATATTCGAATACTCTAAAAAACATGTTGAAATGTAAATCCAGTCTTTTCATAATAATATGTTTGCATAACTCAGATTTTTCTAAAAGGTCTTTCTTTTTAAAAAAATTTTAAAAAAATACTTTGTAGCTTGCATATTTATTTAATTCTTCATGTAATTAAGAAAAATATTATGTGTGTGTGTGTGTGTGTGTGTGTGTGTGTAACAAAATCTCGGAAATTTTGTTCCATAATAGAAATTTAAGTTTCAACGTGATACTGTAACACAATCAATCACGTATGTCAATTCAAAGATATGAACTTGTAGAAATTAACGAAAGATTATACAACATTCAGACTCACCGAACTTCCTAGAAAATTTATATATTATATATATATATATATATATATATATATATATATATATATATATAATTGAAATTCAGTCAAAAGAGTTTTACATTCGTTAATGTTCAGTTAAAAAAATAATAGTATTTTTAGGTTATGAAATCAACTTGTCAGCCAGCGAGTATATTCACCATCAAGCTAAGTTTACATATAGCGTTTTTTACTGCAGTGGGTTTTAACCACGAACATAGGCATAGAGGGACGAAGTATAAAGTCCTACTTTAGGAAAGAGGGGGTGTTCTCTCAGGCATGCAGGGGGAACCATGGTGGAAGTAGACATGCCGTTTGTTTTCTGTTCCTGGGCACGTATTATGCATTTGTCGGAATCAATTCCGATCGGAATTATTCCGTTTTCCCTAGAAAACACAATAGAAATTTAGTGAGAAACGGAATAATTCCGATCGGAATCAATTCCGAACAAATGCATAATACGTGCCCTGAACTCCCTGAATTAGTGTGCACTTAAAATGAAATAGATATATATTTGAAAGTTAGTGAAAGCAAGAAGAAACGTTCCAGTGCAGTTTAGTGCAGGAATAGAAAACAAGCCCATGGTGTGCGCAGTTTGCAAGCGTCTCTCTCTAATTCTTTGCCCTCTCACTTATTTTTTGACCGTAAATCCCCATGTGTACCAACCTTGTTTAACTCCGTAAAGTTGTTACAACTGAATGTGTTTGTTTTCGTTGCACGCACGTCATTTAGTATTCTTTCGGTCTCTTTTTATCATATACGTGCGTGAATGTCGTATGATTGCACTTATCGTATAATTATAATAAAATGTACATTAAATTCGATATAAAAAACGTATGGAAGATGTCGATAATTTTGAAAAGAAAATCTTAAGATTCATCTCCACAATGCTAAAACTCGGTGCAACTTTTCGAGCTGAGAACTGTGTGATCAATTAGCTTGTCACTTTTCCGTAAAAGCTAAACATTGATTGGTTAAAAACTTTTCGATCTGAGAACTCGGACCGATTTCTAGCCATTTCTAGCATCGCGGGCTTTTATAAATAAACTTTTCCATAGTAATCAAAGAATATCGTAATATTATTACAATTTCTAAGAGCTGGTTTTAAAATCTCCTGTTTGTGACCAGTTCAGTACCAATTGTAATTGATTATTTCTGGCCAATTTTATTTAACGACAACTACGATATGTAAGATAATAATAAAGTATATAAATGTAAGATAATATTAAAGGAAAAAAACTAATATAATAAAGGATAATAATAAACGACTTTTATTTATATAAAAAAAACTCTGATATATTTAAACCAATGGTTTCGCGCTCGTGTTATAAATCACAGATTAATTATAGGCTAAACAAGCAAGACGATTATTAATTTAATAAATTTATTAAAATCTAAAAAGATTGTGATTACGAAACGTTTCGGTCTTACTTGACCTTTTTCAGCCGTAACGTTAACATTAATCTACTATCTTTTTGAACATATTTTTTATTTATTTTTCTACTTGTATATAAGTACGAGTTCGTACCAAACATTAATTATAATATTTCATCGAGAATGCATTGATAGTATTCGATATTTTCTTTAACAAGTGTAATTATTTTGTGTATTACATAATTTTCTTAGGAAAAGTAGTCACCATGAAAATTTATAAAGCATTTTTCAACAATTTTACTAATATGAATTAATTCATCAGAGGGATACATTATTTGGTACCCTTCAGAGACATAATGATATGTATCAGGTATGAGAGAAAAGGACACAACGAACATATAGCAGAGTGTGACAAAGATGCAATCAAAACAGTTGTAGTAACCTGATATCATCAAACATTTAGTTTTTCGTAGTTGGCAGACTTGGGGACTTACAGTGGCTGTGTTCCGTTTTTACTGGCAGTACTGAAAATTTATAGTTCACGTCACTTATACTATACATTTTCAGTACTGGCAGTTAATATCGGAACACAACCAGTCTCTCGATGCAAAAAAGGGGCGTGGTTTACGAGTTTCGCGCACACCATGGCTATGTTCCGATATTAACTGCCAGTACTGAAAATGTATAGTATATGTGACGTGAACTATAAATTTTCAGTACTGCCAGTAAAAACGGAACACAGCCCATGTCTACTTCCACCATGGGGGGAACCGTTCTCTGCCATATTGGTTTCAAAAAACTAAAGGGCCTCGCACATAAAATGCATAACAGAGCATAAACGTAGCATAAAGCTTCTGAACCAATAGGAATCTTATGTAAATTAATATGGCGACTTTATGTTGGATGGTCATTGGTCCATCAATCTTATGTTGTGCTTAAGTTATGTTATGCATTTCATGTGCGAGGCCCTTTATACATTAGCCGGTATTCATAATTGATTCTTATGCTCAATGCACACAGCACGCGTCAACGCGTTACGCGGGCAAGGTAGCCAATCATTTTTTCGCTTTTATGGAAAGAAATAAGAAAGCAAAAGAATGATTGGCTATCCGCCACGCGTAACGTGTTGACGCGTCCTGTGTGCATTGACCCTTATATCAAGATCGTCTTAAGTAACGTCTTAAAATGCTAATACGGCTCTCTGATTGGTTGATAGCATCTTAAGGTGATACTTAAGATGATCTTAAATATAAAGCCTGCCGCAGACGATACGTTTTTTCTTACGGGATTGCTTACGTGCTCCTGTACTGGCAGTCTTACGTGCTCCCGTACTGGAAATGGGTAGCTTACGGGCTACGCTACTGGCTCGCGTACTGGATTTTTGTAATAGATCATGTCCTATTTTTCTTACGTGATTCTGTACTGGTTTATTGTGAAAGCCAATCAGGACGCAGTCTGTATAGGTTATACTGGGTTATACCAGGTTATACTGTCGAAGTGTTGTCAAAGTTCAAACGTGAATTCACTTCGCAAACATGACGTCATGCAAAAATGAAAAGACTTCAAAATAGTCCAAAAAAAGTATTTTATGTTTAATAGAGGCCTACTAATACGAACCATGTTTATATGCGATAAACACACCAAATTACCATAATAAGCACAGTAAAAGTAAGGCATTAAAGAATGTATTGACTGTCGACTCCATAAACGTCAGCGATATTTATTTTGTTGTCGCAATTTTTCAATAATTAAAAATAATGCAATAGCAATTTTACGACAATGTACAACTGTTGCAATAATTTCATCCATCTCATCTATCTCATCCATATTTAAGCGTGCCGCTTCTATGAAACAAATTTCAGTTGCTTAGCCCGTACGAAAACTCGCACTGTGTGAAGCCACGGCCAGTAGCACTGCCAGTACCATTGCCCGTACGGTAGCAAGTAAGAAAATCCAATTAGAAATCCAGTAAGAAGAAACGTATCGTCTGCGGCAGGCTTTATTGTAGAAAGCCTATAAAGCCCGTGTCCCACTACGTATTGCGGATGCGGATCGGGGGATTGCAAATCGCAAATTAGAATGCAGCCAATCAAAGCGAGGCAGCTTCAGTTCCGGATTGCAAATCGTAGAATAGATGACTCTCTATTTGCTGCATTCTAATTTGCGATCCGCATCCGCAATACGTAATGAGTGCGTTTGTTTATGCAGTTACTGCCGCCGATGTTGTTCGTTTACTCACTGACTCCCTCGTCGGTGGTTTACTCCATCTGCGAAAGCGACTGCAGCGCAGTTTGTCGTTCGTTTACGCAGGGATGCATCCCATCTGCGCAGCTATCTACGAGGTCCTGCTCTGGATGCTCTGCTTGCAGTACTGCGTAAACGAACACTCGTTTATGATTCTAAAAACTGACCGTATCGTCTCTGCATTGCTGAGAAAAGGAACAAGAGCCATAACAAATTATAATAAAAACTGCATCCGCGTATCCTGTGTATAATAAATATGGCTTTTTACAATAAAGATAAAAAGAATACAGGAAAATTGATTTCTGATCACAAGTCTGATGAGCTACTATCGATGAGATCCATAGCACAATCCATAATTACTCTGATTTCCATTGTGATTTCTAAAAATTGAATTTTTTAAATAAAATGAGTTTAAAAATAAAATTTACAAAAAATTACACTATCTAATTTTTAAATAAACTTCATAGATTAAATATTTTTAAGATATTTATTGCTTAATTATTATTACTAAAATTTAATAATTTTAATAAAAAAATAATTTTATATAATTAAAAAAATTATATTATAATTATTTGAATATAAAGTTATATTAAAAATTTTCTTTACTTACACACTGCAAACAGTTTTTAATTTAGATTTTGCTCACATTTTTTATTGGTACATATTCGACTAATACGATCCAAGCAGCCATTCACGCAGGCATCCGTTCGGTAAATTTAGGTCATGTGATTAGCAGGGGGTCGATCATGAAACTTTTTCCCTAGGGCGGAAACGTGAAAAGTGAAAATCTTTACCATTGAAGTTAATGGAGAAATTGTTCACTTTTCACGTTTCCGCCTTAGGGAAAAAGTTTCATGATCGACCCCCAGATGAAAGATAGAGTCCCTAGAAGTAGAGAGTCTGGACATCTCGGGGTTCCACGTGATTGGATACACGTGATTGTGCACCTAAAATGGCAGCACCAATACAGATCCCTGTTTAATCCTCTTTAGCCAATGCGATAACAGCATACAACACGTTCAAGTGCACGCAACGATAAACATACACACACATAAAGCTCACGTACATACACTGACATAATCATCACCGACATTTTAGGAACAGATGTCCAGACTCTCTGGGTGTTTACGATAACTAATCGGATCTCGGATTGGATTGAACAATGGTACTCAATGTAAGTATAGAAAATTTCCCTAGGCTAATCGGATTGATGATCTCTGTCTCAAATGTGATCCGATTAATGACGAAAGCGTGGAGACGCAGAAGCATGCTTGAAAAGAAAGTTTCTTTATTTTTTTAAATAATCACACAAAAAATCCAAGATAAAGTTAAAAAGAATGATTTGAATTTAAATTTATTGTAATATTTTTTGTCTAAACACTAAATTTCGTTTAAATTTCTATTTATAAAAATTAATTAATCTATTCTAAAGTTTGTGGTTATATAGGAAACAAATCAAAATTAGTAAAACAATTATTAATTGTTAGGTACAAATTAAAGCATATAATATTTTAAGCATATCATATAGAATTTCTGTTTATTATAAACTTAGTAAAAATAACTTTAAAATCATTCAACTACATTACACATTAATCAAAATTAATTTATAAGTTAAAAATCAATAATGTTTCTAAAAATGTTCTTTTTATTCTTTTCCAGATCATAAATAAACTTCAATTCCATGAATAAATAAAAATGATTGGAAAATGGATTTATATGAAGAGGGCATTATTGAACAATATCAATTTGTGCCAACTTAAAATTTGTAAAATCTACTTTTCTTTATTAATTGTTTATTAGAGAGTAATAATATAAAAATGGAATATACGCATCATATATGCATACAATTATTTTAATTTTATTTATGTACATTCCGTTCTTATATTATTACTCTCTAATGAACAATTAACAAAAAATAGCAGATTTTATAAATTTTAAGTTAGCACAAATTGATATTGTTCAATAATGCCCTTTTCATGTCCATTTTCCAGTAATTTTTATTTATTCTTGGAGTTGAAGTTTATTTACGATCTGGAAAAGAATAAAAAAAACATTTTCAGAGACATTATTGATTTTTAATCAATATTAATATAAATTAATTTTGATTAATGTATAATGTAGTTAAATAATTTCAAATTTATTTTTACTAAGTTTATAATAAACAGGAATTCTATATGATATGCTTGAAATATTATATGCTTTAATATGTATCTAATAATTAATAATTGTTTTATTAATTTAGATTTGTTTCCGATATAACCACAAACTTTAGAATAGATTAATTAATTTTTACAAACAGAAATTTAAACGAAATCCAGTGTTTAGACAAACAAAATTACGATAAATCTTAATTCAAATCATCCTTTTTAACTTTATCTTTGATTTTTTGTGTTATTATTTAAAAAATAAAGAGACTTACTTTTCAAGCATGCTTCTCGGTCTCCACGCTTTCGTCGTCAATCGGATTACATTTGAGACAGCAATCGTCAATCCGATTAGCCTAGGGAAATTTTCTATACCTACGTTGAGTACCATTGTTCAATCTAATCTGAGATCCGATTAGTTATCGTAAACACCCTCTACTTCTAGGGACTCTAATGAAAGAGCAATAGCTGCGCTAACCACTGCATAAACGAATGCACCCAATGTGACACGGGCTTAAAGGCTACGGCACAGGTTGTTGCATAGCTACATAATCGTATGCATAATGGCTCCTGCACACTAGCGCGATGACGCGACACGCGACGCGCGATTATCCAATAAGCGTACAATTTTTTGAGAAAGACGTACGCTTGGATAAACGCGCGTCGCGTATCGCAAATTGCCCTGGTCTGCCAGAGCCATAAGAAAATTGACTGGTCCATTTCCTTATACATGTGCTAACGGACTAATCAACTTCCTTATGCATACGGTTATGCAGATATGCAAAAACCTGTGCTGCCGTCTTTAAAGGGCCTCGCATATAAAATGCATAACATAACATAAGCACAACATAAAACCGATGGATCAATGAGCATCTAGCATAAAGTCGCCATATTGATTTACATAAGATTCCCATTGGTCCAGAGGCCTTATGCTACGCTTATGCTCTGTTATGCATTTCATGTGCAAGTCCCTTAAGGGCCTCGCACATGAAATGCATAACGTAACACAAGTACAGTCATGTTCATTATAGTTGCGACACTTTTTCTTTGATTGTTTTTGGAATGTAGCCTTGCTCATCGAGCGGCAAACGTAATTAGTTGGATCCATAAGTAAGAACCAATCATGTTCTCAGCTCTCGTTATAGTTGCGCGTTCAGAAACGCATCAAAGAAAAAGTGTCGCAACTATAATGAGCACGACTGTACACCCAAGGACTTTGATTCTGTCCATGAGGAAATTTTTCATACTGAGAAGTCGTTATCTTTCTACATACTTACACTTCATGATTAACGTAACGACCAATAGACCTTGTTTACACCGAGCACTTGATACGCGTACTAACTAGTAATTTTCTATTAAATTGTCTTGATTTCGGCAATAAATTTAAAAAATAGTATATTAAGTTGGTACAATATGAATCAAAATAATTAAATATATGTATTATGTATACACGCATTGTCGACAGTAAGATAAATTAATAGAAAGTTACGAGTTAGTACGCGTATTAAGTGCTCGGTGTAAACTAGGCCATAAGCTCTAATCGTTTCATTAATCATGAACTGCGAGTATGTAGAAAGTGGTGACTTCTCAGTTTGGAAAATTTCCCCATGGACAGAATCAAAGTCCTTGGGTGTATGTACAACATCAGACCGATGAGCCAATGAGCATCCAGCATAAAGTCGCCATATTGATTTACATAACATTTTCATTGATCTATTGGTCTTATGTTGTGCTTATGTTATGTTATGAATTTTATGTGCGAGACCCTTTAAGGCTATAACACATACCTTCCATAACCGTAACCATAAGACGTACCGTAAGAATTAGCCAATCACAGTCAAGAATTAAGAAATATGAATCTGAATTCTCGACTGTGATTAGCTAATTCTTACGGTACGTCTTATGGTTACGGTTATGAAAAGTGTGTGTTATAGCCTTTAATAGGCTTTCTACAATAAGCTATTAGTCGGTATCATAAGTCATAAGCCATAAAAATTGATCAGTCACAGTCAAATATTTTTTTCACATTTGACTGTGGCCGGTATTCATAGTCGATTCTTATATTTAAGATCGTCTTAAGTATCATCTTAAGATGCCATCAACCAATCAGAGAGCCGTATTAGCATCTTAAGACGTTGCTTAAAACAATCTTGAAATAAGACTCTTTCTATGAAAACCGACCTGTGATTGGTCAATTTTTATGGTTTATGACTTATGGGCTATTCATAGTCCAAGCTCAAGGCTATGCTTAAGATCATCTTGGTCAAGACCGTCTTATTCAACCAAGACCGTCTTGAAATCGTAAGATTTCATAGGCACGTATTCAGAGTCGTGACTTATTTTCAAGATCGTCTTAACATCGATAAGCGAACGTAATTGGTTGGATCCACAGGTAAGAACCAATGACGTTCGCCGTTCGATGAGCAAGTCTACATTTGAAAAACAATCGAAGAAAATGTGTTGCAACCTTTTAGCTCACGACTGTACACTCGTGAGCTAAAAGGTTGCAACACATTTTCTTTGATTGTTTTTGGAATGTAGATTTGCTCATTGAACGGTAAACGTAATTGGTTGGATTTACAGGTAAGAACCAATTACGTTCGCCGTTTGATGAGCAAGTCTACATTCCAAAAACCATCAAAGAAAATGTGTTACAATCTTTTAGCTCACGACTGTACGGTCTTAAGTTGTCCTATAGATTTATTATCAGGCTTGTTTTCTATTCCTGCACTAGACTGCACTAGAACGTTCCTTCTTGCTTTTACTAACTTTCAAATATATGTCTATCCGTTTATTTTCTGTTCCTGAACTCCCTGAATTAGTGTGCACTTAAAATGAAATAGATATATATTTGAAAGTTAGTGAAAGCAAGAAGGAACGTTTCAGAGTAGTCCAGTGCAGGAATAGAAAACAAGGCTTATTTTATTTTAAGTGCACACTAATTCAGGGAATTTAGGAACAGAAAACAAACGGCATGAATCAAGCAAATACTCAAGTAAAATCTCAAGTCAAGACTTGTCCAAGATGATCTTGTTTGGAAACGTTCGGTCCATGATGTAAAAAACAAGGTGAAACAACGCGCATCGTCGGCGGCTCGATGCGCGGTAAGAGGCGTGGCTCGATGTGATGAGCCAATGAAATTTGGGTCCAAATATATCCGCGCAATTTAAATACGAAACAATCATATGTAGTCACACATACTTAAAATGTAGATGCTGTTAAAAAAAATAAATATAAAAATGTAAAAATACTTGAAATTTATTATCTTTAACAAAAATCACTGTTGCAAATAACACTGTTGTTATAAACATGAAATACAACAATTTAGCCATACACATAAGCTCATTCTTATAACTTTCCAAATTTCTTCTAATTCAAGTTTACAAAATTTGAAATAACAATTATCACAATTTTTATTAATGTACAAAGTCTCAACCTTACCTTCACATTCTTCTTTTTTTAAGTAGCTTTGAATTTCTTCGATTCACCGATTATCTCCGATTCACGTATAAATGCAAGTATAAATACGTCCCAGTACCGGAGCCGTAGCCATATTGAATCTCAAAATTTGGACCCAGTTCTGATTGGTCTAGAGTATGGTCTACTGCGCATCTGGTTACTTGTTTCACCTTTCTTCTTACATCATGGTTCGGTCTAGAGAACCTCTAGGAGAGAAAATCGCCAACTGGGGTCACGTGACCGACTCTGTGATTAGCTGGCTGAAATCATGGTGGAAGGGATAGCATGGTGTGCTCAATTTGCAGCCTTCTTTCTCTAAAATCTGCGCTCTCTGTCGTTTTTCTGCCTCTTATTCCAGAGGGCTGCCAACTGTGAAAAGTTGAAGTATTTCACTTTCTAAAGTCTGTACACCTGATATAACTGTCTTTGTCGGACGTTTTCTATTTTCACTCTGTCTCTTTTCTTGTAGATAGTTACCGCTGTAAATAAATGTTATTAAATACAACACGACACGAAAGACTAACTGCGCTCATTGTAAAAAATTAATAAAAATTAAACAGTTTGTGTAAAATATAAAGATTAATAGTATTTAATAATAAAATAATATTTGAAATAACACTACAAATATAAATATCGTAATAAATTTTACGATAATTTTAATAATAAAAAATAAAGTTCTTAAAAATTTTAAAAACAACCATTGATATACAAGAATTTTTTCCAAAACAAGAAATAAATAGAATTATTAAGTCCACAAATTGTTACAGAATATCAATTTTTTGTAAATAAGAAATTATTGAAAATTGAAGATATTGTTTCATTAAGAATAAAAAGAAAAAAATAGTTGAGATAGTTAAATTAAATAAAATAAAATAATATTCATTGATTTTATGCTTGAGGTATATGTTGCTGTTTTCGAATGAACTGACTAAGACAATCTCTACCGACAAAATGTGTAGAAATAAGTCATTATTTTTTATGCAGGTTTCATGATAAATATAATAATTTATTATACACAATTCTTATATTATACAGTTTTTAGATACACATAATTATTTATTATTTTATACATTTCAAAGTTAAAAAGCTAAGAGCTAAAAGTTCTATTTGATTTTTTTCATTTTTTTCTTGTTTTTGGTGGCGTTCGACACATTGCATATGTTTCCTCCAGCCTTCAATTACTGTAATAATGCAACAAAACATTATTGTTTATTGTATATACCAAGAATTTCGTGGCACATTAAGATAGCAAATTACTATCATCAGTAATCGTTCAATGTTGTTCTTACCTTCTAAATCGACCCTGGTGATTCTACATCTATCATACATTCCTGTATATTCGATGGATCATCAGAGCTGACGAGTAACTCGGAAGACTGCATGTACATTTTCGTGACGGGAAGCGGAAAATCTTCGGCTATGACTTTGAAGTCCATATTACTTTCATTGTCACTAAAATAGAAAACATAAATGTTACTTTGATAATGTTATGCAAAAAAAGGAATGTATTTTTCAGTAATTAATACATCAATTATTATTTATTCATGTTTACCTATTTTCCGTTTTTGGTAACAATAATGTTGGAACTGCACTCGGCAAAAGCGACTGTCTTCGAATGTCCATAGGAGGTCAAATCTTCTTACTTCTCACAAACAAATCTTCTGTGAAGTGTGCTAAGCGTATATTTGCTGAAAATTCAAATGACAGAATAATAGTTAAGTTAACTAACAATTAATAAGTTAACAATTGTCCTAGTTTACATCAAGCACTTGATGTGTGCTATGTAACTTCCTATTAAATTATTTTAATTTCGACAATATGTATAAATGTATACATGATATGTACATTTAAATTATCTTGAAACATATTGCATCAGTTTAATGTACTATTCTTTAAAATTATTGCAAAAGTTAAGATAATTAAATAGAAAGTTGTTGGTTAGTATGTATATCAAGTAATTGGTGTTAGGTTAGGTTGCTCTATTAAGATATGAATATTTACAATATTTTCTATTGGAACAGTATTGGAATGTTGTGTGTGTGCCTGTGTGTGTGTAATACAAATTGTAATGGAAATAATGTCATTACAAAAAATTGGCTAATAATATTTAATAAGACTTACCATTCTTAATATTTTTCGGCATAAAACTCTCTCCGATTCTCTGAATTCAGCCTTCACGCATTACTGCATTTTCCGGAAATCGGAAAAAGCTTACTTGCGCCGGCAAGCACGTTTCGTTGCAATTTTTACACGATTTCACTACACAACGTACCATTTTCACTTTATTTTACAATAAAGTTTAAAAAATAACCTAAAAATACGTGTTGTTACTATGGACGCTATGGACGCTATGAAGCAAAGGCGCTGAAATTGGAGCAATGACGCTGGCGGCGCTGGTATGACAGAAAAAGACGCAATGCACGCATTCGTACATGTGACAAAGATGCGACCATCTAGGTTCAGCAACTTTCCGACATTAAATATTTCATTTTTTCACAGTTGGCAGCCTTCAGGAATAAGAGACACTTTGCCGTGAAAAGGGGCGTGGTTTAGCCAAATTGAGCACACCATGTTATACTTCCACCATGGCTGAAATGTACAAATTTTGCATTGCGACGTCAATGCATTGGCCTGCACGTATCGACGCATCACGCGGAACCACCGATGGTTCCTCACGACGAAGTCTGTCAACGCATTGACGTCGCAATGCAAAATTTGCACATTTCCGCCAGCCAATCACAGAATCGGTCACGTGACTCCCCTTGGCGATTCTTTCTTCTAAAGTCCTACATAAAGAGAGAAGCGACATTGATGTCCGAAGCTCTGATTGGTAATCTGATTGATACTTGATTGGCTAAGCGAGCAGCCATATTGTGACCACAGCTGTTTGTAGAATGATACGAATGGTGTTATTGGTGTTTGATGATGTGAGCGGTCCCAAAATGGCGGTGGAGGATTCAATTGGATACTGAAGGTTGTGGTGGGGGTTCGATGTCGCTTCTCTCTTTATATAGGACTCTACTCTCTCCTAGAGGTTCTCTAGTTCGGTCTCGATATGATTCAAAGACAGATCTTATTCGAAATAAGAACAGACTTAAAACTATCTTATTAGTCATAAATTCATAGTCCTAGTTTACACCGAGCACTTGATACGCGTACTAACTAGTAATTTTCTATTAAATTATCTTAATTTCGGAAATAAATTTAAAAAATAATATATTAAGTTGGTACAATATGAATCGAGATAATTAAATATATGTATTATGTATACACGCATGTCGAAAGTAAGATAAATTAATAGAAAGTTACGAGTTAGTACGCGTATCAAGTGCTCGGTGTAAACTAGAGTCCTATATAAAGAGAGAAGCGACATCGAACCTCTACCACAACCTTCAGTATCCAATTGAGTCCTCCACCGCCATTTTGGGACCGCTAACGTCATCAAACACCATTCGTATCATTCTGCAAACAGCTGTGGTCACAATATGGCTGCTCGCTTAACCAATCAACTATCAATCAGATTACCAATCAGAGCTTCGGACATCAATGTCGCTTCTCTCTTTATATAGGACTCTAGTGTAAACTAGAGTCCTATATAAAGAGAGAAGCGACATCGAACCCCCACCACAATCTTCAGTATCCAATTGAGTCCTCCACCGCCATTTTGAGACCGCTCTAACGTCATCAAACACCATTCGTATCATTCTGCAACAGCTGTGTTCACAATATGGCTGCTCGCTTAGCCAATCAAGTATCAATCAGATTACCAATCAGAGCTTCGAACATCAATGTCGCTTCTCTCTTTATATAGGACTCTAGTGTAAACTAGGCCGTAGTTGTAATCAGTTGTAATAAGACGTTTTGTATGACGTATATACAGCCGAATAAGACGATCTGCGCCAAGTCGTGGTCGAAATAGACTTAAGCAAAGCTGTAGAGTACTATTCTAACTTCAAATAAATGTTTGCCGGAGTTGAAATACTTAAATTTCAAAGAATGACAGCACAGACAAGACTAGTTAATCGTATAATGTAATACACGGCATATCTTAGGCTTGTTTTCTATTCCTGCACTAGACTGCACTGGAACGTTCCTTCTTGCTTTCGCTAACTTTGAAACATCTATCTATTTCATTTTAAGTGTACACTTATTTAGAGAGTTCAGGAACAGAAAACAAACGGTGTATATATTTCATTTTAAGTGCACACTAATTCAGGGAGTTCAGGAACAGAAAACAAACGGCTTATATGTAATTGATCTAAAATTTTGAAATACAGCAAACTTCAGATAGATAGATATATCCTCGTGTATATTTTATAATACAAATTTTATGGTACAATGACATACAACTTGCATTGATTAGCGTTATCGCATTTTGCAAGCCTTCGCTGCATTCGCGCAGGCGAACCGATCCCATCATCCATTTCGGCCCGGTTCGGTTCGGTCCGCTTCGGTCAATCATTCAGTTAATCGCGAGCGTCGCGAGCAGTCGCGAGTTATCCCGCCGGTGGGATATCACGGGGACGTTACGCGACGGTGGTGTGTTTGGATCCTCGGAATCGCGCGGATGCGCTCGCCTTCCTCTCTACCACCGCCCGTATCTCGGCGCCACCCAGTCCTCGTCGTCGTCACCGGCACTCGAGTTGTCGCAGTACGTACTATCCGTGCGAGGACCCGCGCATCACCAGAGGTACACGATGTCAAACGACGAGTCGTTTAATAGTCTATTTACCGCCACGGACAGCATCGACGGCATCTGGCCCTTTCTACAAAGTGTGAGTGTCGTGAATCGCGAGTCTCGCCTGACTGTCTTTTCTCTCTTTCTTTTTTATTTCCTTCTTTTTGTTTTTCTCTCTGTTCTTCCCTCTGTTCTTCCGTCTCCGTTTCTTCCTTCACTTTATTGCGGCTCTGCCGTCTTTGTCATTTCCCGTTCTACAGACCGATAATCTATCACCAGTCTAATTTTTTTTCCTTTTTTTTCTTATACGTCTTGAGCGACACATCTCGATTGAATCAACGTCAGCTGACTGCGAGCAAGCTTAGATGCAAATTCTTTTCGTTTTCGATCGCAGTGGCGAAGTTACAGACGAGAAAGCAACAGTACAGTACGCGAGTGATTCGTGTTTAATCTCGCACCACTTTGATATTTATGTCCATTTCCACTAATGTAGATTAACTTTGATCTCAGTTTAAATCTTTATCTTTTTTTAATTCTTAGAACAGAAAAAGATAAAGAGTAAATAAAACCGATATCTATATTTAATCTCTATTAGTGGAAATGGAAATTAGTTTGTCAAGACATGCTAGACGCGTTAGTCTGCTTGTTTTTCCTCTTCCAAGAACCAATTACCGCATGCTCATTCATATCGCGATTGAGATCGCGCACGTGACTTGGACAGATACGCAGAGGATTTTGAAATATTTCTGGCCGAATATTCTTAGTCTCTTGGAAAGCAAAGGCAAACCACCGAGAGTAACTCTGCTTAGGAAAATTTCTTCTAATAGACCGGAACCGACGTTAAAACTGTATGTCTCGTATATCTGCGAATATATGCAGAATTCAAGAGATAAGCCTACGCGCTGACAAGCGTATGGCACGCGAAAAAGATTCTTATTAAAATTAATTTATGATATTCTAAAGGTGTAGTTATTGTAAATACTTGTTTTTATGATAATTACATGACATATATTTACTTGTAATAGTTTAATTATTAATTAATAAACTGTAGCATGTATTAATTATTAATAAAACATACACGAATCAAAATAATATACACTTATAAAAGAGTAATCAATAAAAACGTAGAATTATTATTAAAAATGTTGCCGGCAATTATGAAAAAGATACGAGCATGAAACGTAGTACCTATAATAAAATATTTTGATTAAATATAAATGTCGATTTGCACAAATCTGCGTAGTTTTAAAAAATGTCTAATTAAACTAAATTTAAAAAAATTTTTAATACAGATTTAAAATATTCTTGGAAATAATAGAAAGTATAGTAAATATTATTAGCAAAGAGAGTAGTATATCACGGTCTCCCATTTACATTGTTTACAATAACTTTGTTAATAATCAGTATTTTAAATTAAAAACTTAAGAATTATATTCGTCAATATATTGTTCAATCGATTCTAGACTCAAAGTTATTAAATATTTATTACTTACGAGTAAAGTTTTCCATTGGGCCCCTTCAGATTTTAACCGCATATGGTTTTTCCGAATCTATTTTGAAGGAAAACAGCAATCTAGAAAGATTTCCGCCTGAGAATAAACGGTTCGCTGTGGCTGAAAAGGAATTTTTGAGATTTTTTGGTATATGGACCTTATTTTCCCTATATTTTAGGTCGTAGCTCATGAATGACTGGATCGATTTTCAATTGCAGAGAAGCATTTGAAAGTTAAAAATTATACAAAAATTATGAAAAAAGAAAAAGTTAAGAGAAAATTAAAATTAAATTTTAATTGTTAATAAACTTTTATTATATTTATTTTTTATTTTTTAATCAATTATAACCTACATAACAAAAATTGATCTCAGGGATGTCCTACAGATGTCTGTCAAGAGATTTCTAAACCTCTATTAAGCTGGACCCCCCACCAGCGAAAATCGAGTTCGCACTAGGTCAAAAATTTAGTGCTTTTTAGGTGCTAATTTAGTACTCTAGTCCGAATTTTGGTGCTCAAACCGTTTAGCAGTAATTAAAAAAAAAAAATGGGGGGTGCAGTTTAGTGGCAAGCTGGACCCCCCCCATAATAAAAAAAATATATACAGTGGTCACAAACACAAAACAAGTACACTAGAATTTAGTGCTAATTTAGTGCTCAAAGAAACCCCTAAAAAAAAATTAAAAATTAAAAATTGTTTAAAAAAACATCACTATAAACCCAGCGCAGCATTGCGATCTTGGAGAACAATACTTACAGACCACTAAATTTGTATGTTTTCGGTAGTAAAATAACATGGAAAACGAAAATAATCATAATACAACAAGATTCAAAGTTATTAATATAATAATAATTATTAATTTCTGTCCGATAGTGCAAAAAATCAGTTATCAGATCGTCGAATTTGACGCTTGTAAAAATTATATACTAAAATGTTATTTAGACATCAAAGTATCAAAATATATCAATTTTAAATTAAGTGCTCACTGCAAATTGCTGAAAAATAAATTGTTTATGCGCGGAGAGCACGTGCCACGCTCTAACTTTACTCTTCAGATCATCAGAAAATTTGGTGCTCGTAAAAATCTTATATCAAAATGTTCCTTAGACATCGTAGTATTATAATAAATTAATTGGGACTTTGGTGCTCGATGCCAACTGCTGAAAAATAAATTGTTTATGCGCGGAGAGCACGTGCCGCGCACTAACTTTACTCTCCAAATCGTCAGAAAATTTGGTGCTCGTAAAAATCTTATATCAAAATGTTCCTTAGACATCGTAGTATTATAATAAATTAATTGGGACTTTGGTGCTCAATGCCAACTGCTGAGAAATAAATTGTTTATGCGCGGAGAGCACGCGCCGCGCACTAACTTTACTCTCCAGATCGTCAGAAAATTTGGTGCTTGTAAAAATCTTATATCAAAATGTTCCTTAGACATCGTAGAAAAAACATTTTTCGTCAAAAAAATTTTGGGAATTTTCTTTTGGAAATTCTCAAGTGGTTACCTATCCAAGTTGTGACCGCGGTGGACGATGCTTAACTTCTACGACTGCTGCGAACTGGATCCCTCGTGATGATCTGTGAACAATTTATGCTAATATGTTTATATAACTGATTAGGTGAATATATATTATTAAAAAGATGAACCGTATAATTAAAGCATATTATTTGTATAAATATATATAAAATTATAGTTTTTTTTTAGTGATTTTTACAAATGCGAAATAACATCTGAAATAACTTCTGTTATTTGTTTAAATAAGAATAATGCAACTAGAAATATATGCCAATATAATACAATAATTAAATTAAATATGACAAAATTGTTATTAAAAAAACATTTAGAAAACATTTAGAAATATTGTTTGCTTATTGGGATATAAATCGAGGTTTTTTCATCCATGGACTTATTTTGTCTATCGATAATATTTATGTTTCTCAATAGTACTGTGTTTAAGATAGAAATTTGGAACTTGAAAATCAAAAGAGCAAAAGCACAAGTTTTAAATAGTTAATATATGCTATTCAAAAACTTAAGTATTTACATATAGCTAAATAGAATAATCTCGTAGATGAAAAAATTATAGGAGTTATCAAAATCATACGCGTTTGACGTGTTTATAATCCAGACGTTCCTAGGGACGTCCTAAGGATGTCCGAGAGATGTAACGCTCTAAATCTATCCCATTCACGTTCCTGGACATTCAGAACGGATTCAGGATCGTTCCGAGGACGTTTTGTGCTGTTGGGGTTTGTATATTATTAGCAATAAAAAAATTTTTTTTTTTTCAGATCAGAATAAGATATACTAAGGACTTTAATGGCAATTACTAATGTCCTAAGGACATTCTATGGATGATTCTACATTTTGGATTAGAATAGAATCAATTTGATCAAAATAGGATATCCTAAGGAGATTCATTGCTATGTGAGAATGTTTCGCTGTTTTTAATTTGGTGGCATATTAAATGGATGGTTATTTGGAACTTTGAAAATAGATTTAAAAAATCACAGTTGTCAGGAAATTATATAATTAGTACCTTACGACTAGTTGTCTATTAAATAATTTTATTAGTATCGATTTAAAAAAAAAATCATGATTAAAGCAATAACATAGTTTATACCAAGCGCATTTTATAAAGCAAGGTTTTACTGCGCAAGATACGCAATGGTTGTTCAAAATACAATGCGCATTAAAACAAAATGAATTGTGATCATCAAAATAAAGAACTGATGTGTCATCATTATCGTCATCTAATCGTAAAAATTATGAAAAATAAAAAATAGATATGATAATAAAAGTTTATTAACAATTAAAATTTAATTTTAATTTTTTCTTAACTTTTTCTTTTTTCATAATTTTTGTATAATTTTTAGCTTTCAAATGCTTCTCTGTAATTGAAAATTGATTCAGTCATTCATGAGCTACGACTTCAAATATAGGGAAAATAAGATACTGAAAAATCTCCAAAATTCATTTTTATGTCCACAGCAAACCGCTTATTCTTAGGCGAAAATCTTTTTAGGTTGTTGTTTTCCTTTGAAATAGATTCGGAAAAACCATATGCGGTTAAAATCTGAGAGGGTCCAATGAAAAGCTTTACTCGTTAGAATATTATTGATAAAAATGTGACGGCACTGCAGGGATGAAAGAGAAACTTGAATAATATAGCCCTTTCTTTCATACACAAAAATACATTTAAAAATTGGTTTTAGCTCGGGTTTTAGTTTAAAAAAAATATTTTTTTAGTTTTAGCTTTTTTTAAATTATTTAACTATTTAGTTAAAAAAATCTATAAAACATGTAATGTAAATGTAAATTATAGATTAGTGGTACAACTATATCTAACATGCCGAAAAATTACTTTGATATGAAAACTTTGAAAGAGGCGATTAGGTTTATTAAAGCATTGTTGCAGAATACTTAAAGCTTTTTGATGCAGAGAATCCTACGTTATTGTGTAATTTTGCTTATTTCGAAATGTATAATGTTAAATAACAAACAAATTCAAGTATACATACATTCGTGTGACAATATATTTAAGTTTAAGAACAAAAAGGAAATATATATAATTAAATTCTAACATACATTTTGAAAATATTTCAAAATTTAATAATTCTAATCTCTCTTTCTATCCACTCTTTACCCAAGTAGCACATATACGTTTCAAAAACGTTTTATAAACGTTTTTCCGAAACGTTTTATTACCGATTTCTAGAAACGTTTCTTATGCGTTAAAATGACCACTGAGAAAAACGTTAACTGAAACATTTTTTTTTCCGATAAAATGTTTAAGAAACCATTATAGAAACGTTTTTTTTTACGGATAAAGTAATTTTAAAATTTCTATTTTTTCAGAATTTCTAATTAATTGTCAAAAATAGTTTTCTTAATGTTAAATAAAATAAAAATGTTATTTAAAGTAAAAAAAGTTTGGGAATCTTTTTCAAGAATTTTTTTGGAATTTTCAAGCAGTTACCCCCATTCAAGTTGTAATCTCGCCGAACGCTGCTTGACCTGTAAGACTGCTGCGAACTAATGCCTAATAATTGATCTGCGAACACATGTATATCGAGTCAATATATGTTATTGAAAGATGAAACATATAATTAAAGCATATTATTTATATAAACATACGAGGTGTGATCAAAAAGTAAGGTGACTTTTCATTTTTATAAAAAAAATATTTATTTATTCATCCAAAATTATGTTATCCCCTTCAAAATAATCCTCCTCTGATACAATGCATTTGTGTCAGCGCTTTTTCCAGTCGTCAAAACATTTCTGAAATGCACTTTTGGGTATTGCCTTGAGCTCCTCCAGCGATGCAGCCTTAATCTCCTCAATCGTCGCAAATCTTCGTCCTTTCATAGGCCTTTTCAATTTTGGGAAGAGGAAAAAGTCGCAGGGGGCCAAGTCTGGTGAATACGGTGGCTGAGGCATGATAGTATTGTTTTTGGCCAAAAAAGTATTCAGTAGTAACGACGTGTGCGCAGGTGCATTATCATGGTGCAGAATCCATGAATTTTCTTTCCACACTTCCGGACGTTTTTTTCTTATTGATTCACACAAACGCCGCATAACCTCAAGGTAATACTCCTTGTTTACCGTACGACCTTGTGGTAGGAATTCTTGATGCACAACGCCATGGTAATCAAAGAAAACTGTGAGCAAAACCTTCACATTCGAACGAACTTGGCGTGCCTTTTTCGGTTTTGGCTCTCCTGGGCTCTTCCACTGGGATGATTGGGCTTTGGTTTCGACGTCATAACCATATACCCATGTTTCCTCACCAGTTATAACCCTTTTGAGCAGATCAGGATCATCATTGACGTCGTTCAACATGTCTTGGGCGATGTTCATGCGACGCTGCTTCTGATCAAAATTAAGCAGTTTTGGAACGAATTTCGCTGACTCACGTGTCATACACAAAAGATCCGTTAAAATTGATTGGCATGAGCCAAACGATATGTTAATCGATCATCAGCTATTTCTTTAATCGTGATTCGACGATTTTTCAACACAATTTCTTTCACTTCCTGAATATTTTTGTCGGTTTTTGACGTGCTGGGGCGTACAGAGCGAGGTTCATCGTTAACATTTTCTTGGCCTTCTTGGAATAACTTATACCATTTATAAACATTTTTTTTGCTCAAAGTTGACTCACCGTACGTCACTGTCAACATTTCAAGAGTTTTTGAACACTTAATACTATTTTTTACACAAAAATTAATACAAACTCTCTGCTCCATTATTTTCAACAGCAAAAAATCGCCGAGCACGCAAACACGAGTCTAACCTTTATGCTCTCACATAAAAACAACACATGCTATATAGTCAAAACTGTGAACATATGATCGTGACGAGTGTACCAACACAAAAAAAAATTTTGAAATTAGAGTGTACAGAGCGCGCGAAATTCAAAAAGTCACCTTACTTTTTGATCACACCTCGTATATAAAATTATACTCTTTTACGATTACGACTTGAATGAGTGACCGCTTGAAAATTTCCGGAAAAAATTCTTGAGAAAGATTCTTGATTTTTTTTACTTTAAAAAACATTTCTATTTTTTTTAATCTTAAAAAATTGTTTTTTACAATATTACTTTTTTACAGTACTATTTTTTAACTGTATTTACAGCAGAAACGTAAAAAATACGTTTCTTAAAGTATGGTTTCAAAAACGTTTTTGTTTAAGCGTTTTTTAGTGATTCTTTACGATTATGAAACTATGGATACGTTTTAAAAACGTATTTGAAACCATGCTGTGCTACGTGGGTAGTTTATTACCTTAATTATCTATGAAGTTAGCACCTCATTTTTCTGCACCGCAAGTTTTATGCAAGTTCTACTTGCACCCTCAATAATTGTTAAGTTCTTGATAGTTTATAACAATAGTTGCGCCGAAATAACATTAAAAATGATAATTTGAAAATATGAGGTGCCAACTTTGCGTGGCACTTCAAGTTTCGAAAAAATTGATTTTGGCTATGGAATTTTATAGTTTTCGAAGAGTTTTAGAGTTTTCAATAACTATATATATATATATATATATATATATATATATATTTTTTAATAATTTTTAAACCCGCAATCTGGCACCGCACTACCAGAGTAAAGTATCATCTTATTGCGAGTTTTGGACGAGTTCTTGGCATTTTTAGATCGTTTTGCAATAGTTTTAAAGCTTTCTATAGGTTTCATCAAGAGTTCTAGCCGTTAACTATTGTGTTTTATAATTTTTAAGTTTGCATGCTGCTACCACACAACAAGAGTAAAGTACCATTCTTGTTGCGAGTTTTGAACGAGTTTTTGGTATTTTGTGACAATTCTGAAATAGTTCTAAAGCTTTTTATAGGTTTCGTTAAGAGTTCTAGTCTTTAACTATTGTTTTTTAATTAAATTTGCATGCTAGCATCGCACTACAAGAATAAAGTACCATCTTGTTGCGAGTTTTGGGCGAGTTCTTGGCATTTTTCGATAGTTCCGCAATAGTTCTAAAGTTTTTTTTATAGGTTTTGTCAAGAGTTTCTGCCTTTAACTATTTCTAACTAATTTTCAAACCTACCCTACCCGATAGCACCGCATTTACAAGAGTGTAGTACCAACTTGTTGCGACTTTTTGACTTAGAACTATTGCGAAACTATTGAAAAATGCCAAGAACTTGTCCAGAACTCACAAGAAGATGATATTTTACTCTTGTAGTGCGGTGCCAGCGCGCTAGTTTAAAAATTAGTAAAAAATGTTTAGAGGCAAAAACTGTCGACGAAACTTTACTTTACTCTTGTAGTGTGTTGCCAGCTTGCGGGTTTAAAAATGATTAAAAAATGGTTAAAAGCGAAAACTCTCGACGAAACCTATAGAAAGCTTTAGAACTATTGCGGAACTACGGAAAAATGCCAATAACTCGTCCAGAACTCAACAAGATGGTATTTTACTCTTGTAGTGCGGTGTCAGCGTGCGGATTTAAAAATTGTTTAAATATGTATATATAAGTCAGAACTTAATGTAACTTATTGAAAACTCTAGAACTTTTCGAGAACTATAGAATTTTATTCAAAAACAATTTTTGGAAATTTAATCTGGACAAAAAAATTAAAAAATATTTTGAAAATATTTAATGACTAGAACTATAGTTTATACTTATTAAGAATTCTAGAACTTCTTTGAGAACTATAGAATTTTATAGTCGAAATCAATTTTTTCAAAACTTGAGGTGCTACGCGAAGTTGGCACCTTATATTTTCAAATTATCATTTTTAATATTATTTTGGCGGAACTATTGTTATAAACTATCAGGAATTCTAAAACTACTGAAAGTGCAAATAGAACTTACATAAAAACTTGCAGTGCAGAAAAATGAGGTGCTAACTTCACAGAAACTAATTATTTTTCCTCTAAAATTAATTATATATTAATTATATATTAATTATTTATTATTCTCAATACTCTATCTTATTCACGTTGGCTATTTTTCCTCCTTTTCTGCCTTATCTATACTGCCTCTGTGCTATATATATTATCCTGTCTAATTTCTACTCTAACTTCTACCGGCTTCTATGTCTTTTAAATATTATTTATTTCTTAACGTCCTTGTACACCCACGCTTTACCTGCTTCTATACCTTTTTTCCTAATTTAATTTTTTCTAAATTATCTAATTTACTTAAATCATGTTCCTATCGCGATAAACACTCTGTTTCTTTTGGACACATCCTTATTCACACATGCCATCAACCAAGTCCTATTGGTTACAACAGGAACGGAAAAGACCTCTGTTAAGCTGGACTCCCCACCAGCGAAAATCGAGTTTGCACTGAGTCAAAAATTTAATGCTTTTTAGGTGTTAATTTAGTACCCTAGTCCGAATTTTGGTGCTCAAACCGTTTAGCAATAAAATTAAAAAAGAATAGGGGGGTGCAGCTTAATGGCAAGCTGGACCCCCCTATAATAAAAAAAATATATAGTGGTTACAAACACAAAACAAGTACACTAGAATTTAGTGCTAATTTAGTGCCCAAAGAAACTCCTAAAATAAATTAAAAATATATAATTGTTTAAAAAAATATCACTATAAATCCAGCGCAGCATTGCAATCTTGGAGAACAATATTTACAGATCACCAAATTTGTATGTTTTTGGTAGTAAAATAACATGGAAAACACAAATAATCAAAATATAACAGGATTCAAAGTTATTAATATAATAATAATTATTAATTTATCCTGTCCGGTAGCGCAAAAAATCAGTTATCAGATTGTCGAATTTGACGCTTGTAAAAATTATATACTAAAATGTTATTTAGACATTGGAGTATCTAAATATATCAATTTCGAATTAGGTATTCACTGCAAATTGCTGAAAAGTAAATTGTTTATGCGTGGAGAGCACGCGCCGCGCTTTAACTTTACTCTCTAGATAGTCAGAGAATTTGGTGCTTGTAAAAATCTTATAAATGTTCCATAGACATCCTACTTTAGAAATAAATCAATTTTGAATTTAGTGCTCGTTGCATGTTGTAAATAAATTTTTCACGTGCGGAGGGTACGCGCCGCGCATAAACTAATTATTTACAACAGTTTACAGCGAGCACCAAATTCGCAATTAATTTATTTTGATACTACGATGTCTAAGGAACATTTTGTTATAAGATTTTTATGAGCACCAAATTCTCTGATGATCAGAAGAGTAAAGTTAGAGCGCGGCGCGTGCTTTCCGTGCATAAACAATTTATTTTTCAACAGTTGGCATCGAGCATCAAATACGCAATTAATTTATTTTGATACTATGATATCTAAAAAACATTTTGGTATAAGATTTTTACGAGCACCAAATTCTCTGACGATCAGAAGAGTAAAGTTAGAGCGCCGCACGTGCTCTCCGTGCATAAACAATTTATTTTTAAACTGTTTTCAGCGAGCACCAAATTCGCAATTAATTTATTTTGATACTACGATGTCTAAAGAACATTTTGGTATAAGATTTTTACAAGCATCAAATTCTCTGACTATCTGGAGAGTAAAGTTAGAGCGCAGCGCGTGCTTTTCACGCATAAACAATTTACTTTTCAGCAATTTGCAGTGAGTAGATAATTCGAAATTGATATATTTAGATACTCCGATGTCTAAATAACATTTTAGTATATAATTTTTACAAGCGTCAAATTCGACAATCTGATAACTGATTTTTTGCGCTATCGGACAAGATGAATTAATAATTATTATTATATTAATAATTTTGAATCTTGTTATATTTTGATTATTTGTGTTTTCCATGTTATTTTACTACCGAAAACATATAAATTTGATGGTCTGTAAATGTTGTTCTCCGAGATCGCAATGCTGCGTTGGGTTTATAGTGATATTTTTTTAAACAATTATATATTTTTAATTTATTTTAGGAGTTTCTTTGAGCACTAAATTAGCACTAAATTTTAGTGTACTTGTTTTGTGTTTGTGACCACTATATATATTTTTTTTATTATAGGGGGTCCAACTTGCCATTAAGCTGCATCCCTCATTTTTTTTTAATTATTATTAAACGGTTTGAGCACCAAAATTTGGACTAGGGTACTAAATTAGCACCTAAAAAGCACTAAATTTTTGACCCAGTGCAAACTCGACTTTTGCTGGTGGAGGGTCCAACTTAATAGAGGTTTGGAAAAGTTACTTTGTAAAAATAACTAGTTACAAGTTACTGATTTTAAAAAATAATTCGTTATAGTTACAGTTGTTCAAAAAGTAACGAGAAGTTACTTTTTAGGTATTTTTCTATTTTTTTTACAACATTTTAAAGCATTGATACTTTCAATATTAGACTTTTACATTTTTAATATTGCTCAATTATTTGATTTATATTGGAACATGGTGTCAAATTTAGAGACGCTATTGCTTAAAATTCAGTAAAGAACAAAGATAAAATAACTCTTATGTTTATTTGCGTCATTTGCTGAAGAGCACCCACGCAAAGTATCTTTAATTATGTAAGATGCATATGTCTTTATTAATTACTTATATGTACACATAAATCTATATGAATTGTGTTCTAAGGTCTAACCAATCACATTAAAGCTATTTATATATATATATATATATATATAATTTTATTTTTGTTGTTTTCTGATTGTTAAATAAAATAATACATGACGCCACTCGGGTGTTTGCAAATGCAACCTAAATTGACCAATGAGTTTGAAATATGTAAAGTAACTATGAATTTAGTTTCAGTTACCAAAAGAAGTAACTCTAACTGTAACTTCGTTATAAGTAACGAATTACTTCCTATTTCTCGGTTACAATAATGACAGAAGTAAGCTCAAGAATCAAGTCAGAATATATTTTATTTAAATTGATATCTATATGGTACATGTTGTTAAGTGCGGACATTGTTAACATCTTTTGTATACAAACTTCTATAAAATATCTTTGAGATATTGTTTTACTCCGATATAATATTTTGACGAGATTTCACAGATTTTTTTTGCTATGTGGATATACAGTGATGGGAGAAAGTTTGGAAACGGTCAAATATCTCGAAAACTGAGTATTTTAGGAAAAAGTGTTTCAGATAAAAGTTGTAGGGTTTCAAAAGATCTATTTACTAATATTATCAATTTGACTTTGGATGTTGTCGCCAAAATCAGATCGAAATCACATTAACTTTTTTAAATGGAATACCTTATTTTTGATTCCAGAATTTAATAACTGGTGTCAAGACCTTTCCAAAACCCAACAAAAAAGTTTATTTTCGTTGAGTACTTTCCAAATTGTGAGACTTGAAAGCTGTAGTGTACTGTAACTTTCAAGCGTCATAACTCGGAAAGTACTTAATAAAAAATAACTTCTGATTGAAATTTATAGGGTTACAATAGTATCACACAATCTACACATAACACCAAAAATACCCATTTTGTCATCCCTGTGGAGTGAGGAACGGGGGGGGGGGGAATCTTAAATGCATTGTGGGTCGTGTGAGGGTTCGTTTAAAAGGGTTTTTTGAGATGAGAACAACGCGAAAGGTCTCTACAATTTTTTTTCGTAGAGTTATGATCATTTAAATATTGAGGTTTTGCAGTAGTGTATGGTCCACGACGAGGACATGAGAAAAACTTACCGGACTTTCCTTTGTGATAAAAGTGCATGTAGGAAGGCATGTGCGATGTGCGTGCTTGTGCAGTCGTTAATGACTCTAAACCCCCTCTGCTGTGTGTGTGTGTGTGCGCGTGCGTGCGTGCGTGTGCGTGTACGTGTGCGCGCGTGCGTGTGTGTGCGCGCGTGTGTGTATGTGCGTGCGTGTGTGTATGTGCGTGTGTGTATGTGCGTGTGAGTACGTGCGTGCGTGTGCTTGCGTGCGTGCGTGCGTGCGTGTGCGTGCGTGCGTGCGTGCGTGCGTGCATGCGTGCGTGCGTGCATGTGCGTATGTGTGTATATGCGTATGTGTGTATATGCGTGTGTGCATGTGTGCGTGTGCGCGCGCGCGCGCGCGTGTGTGTACGTGTGTGCAAATGTATTTTACAGGAGATTCAGAAACCCTGTGATTCGTAAATTCCACAGTGGTTAACGATTTCAAACTCCTTCTGCTGTGTGTGCGTGCGTGCGTGCGTGCGTGCGTGCGTACGCTGTACACACACACACACACACACACACACACACACACACATTTATTATTTGTAATGTTATGTTATATAATTTTTTATTTGTTTATTTTTTCATTTTTATTGAAAAATAATATTTTAAAAATAATACTATTTAATTATATGTAAAAGTTGTACAACGGAAACCTAGGATGGATAGTACCCGTGTGGAAATTCTGTCTAGGCTGTAAACTGGGCCAGGTTAGCTTCCCTTACTTTGTTTGAGGCCCAAGTTAGGACACTTATCTTGGCCCAACTTTGGATTGTCACGTTCTTTTTCAGGGCTTGCATCGGTTTCCAAATTTCGACCAATATAAAAATTTAAGTCTGAGCCCGTTTTTCTTTTATTAAAAAAAAAATAAAAATTTCTTTTTTAGTTTTTTTAACAGATTTTACTATCCTTATAGCTCAATCTGTATTTACTGTTTCGCATATAAGATTTTATTTTATTAATTGTAAGTACAATTGCGCATTATTTTACAATTTTTAAAAACGCGTCGCCTGAATTTGAACCTAAGATTTTCGGAACCTTAATTTAATACGCTGACACTGAGCTAATCGTACTTTTGGAATATCGTTAATAAAAAGTTATATTTGAACTAAAGTTGATTTGAACAGCAAGAAACTTGCGCGTTGAGTACTGCGCGAACACTTTCACTAGCCCTTTGATTGTTTAGCTTTAAATATTTTAAAAATAAACTATATGAACTATATAAATAATTAAAACCTGTTTTTGCCCATGCCCAAACCAGTAAAGATAGTAAAAAAATAATAATTGAAAATAGTGCTGGAGCATGAAAAAACATTATTAACGTAAAATGCACGTTGCAAAAATCTATTTTGCAACTAATTGTTATAAACAAATTATTAAAATTGACTGTAGCGGAAAACTGATTGCGCCAATCGATTCTACGGGAAAAATTATTAAAGAAACAGACATGACGCTTCTCAATTGTTATAGTTATAATTGTTATAAACAAATAAGTTGCAAAATTGATTTTTGCAACGTGCTTTTTACATCAATAATATTTTTTTTTACATTCCGGGCCTATTTCAAATTGTTATTTTTTAGCTATCTTTGCTGATCTGGTCGTGAGCTTTAATGCGTTAAAACAAATAGTAATTTCTTTTCTGTAAAAAATAATTTTTTTAGATTTACAAAATGATTTAGTTAAATTTTGCTTATTTTTAAAAGAAAGAAATTTTTATTTAAACATATTTTTTAAGTATAATTATCTTGGAATAAAAGTAAAATCCAAACTAAGTACTTTACGGGCTACAACTGGGCAAGCTTAAATATGACTGTCTTGGGAGGAAAATTTAAACCAAACTGGACCCTATACGGGCTGTAACTAAGCAAGCCTAAGTACGACTGTTTTGGGAGAAAAATCTAAACCAAATTGGGCCCTATACGGGCTGTAACTGGGCAAGCTTAAGTACGACTACTTTGGAAGAAAAATCTAAACCAAACTGGGCCCTATACGGGCTGTAACTAAGCAAGCCTAAATTATAGTATTCTAACTAGGTCCTAAATGGGCGTGAGTTTGGCAACCCTTATTTTGGATGCCTCAGTGATGCCTATACGGGGCCAGTACTAACTTATGGAACGCCCGGATAAATTTCCACACGGGGTAGCGCAAGCCCGCGCCCGTGAGCCACGCGCGTAATATTATTCATTTTGGTCGTATATGACGAGACATTAAATAATTTAGTACTCTACTAAATTTCAGCTTTTACAAAATAGGTATGTTAAATTGATCTTTTCTTTGCATCTTTAAGATAGTGCTGACATTCCGACGCTGAGTTGTCTGACCACTATAATTTCTACATTTTGTTGCATAATTAATTCGTATTTCGTACATAAATTACGTAAATTTTATTTATTATTTTCTTGTGGTATACAACACATTTATAAATATGAATGAATTCATGTACATTTTCCTTCTTCCGCTGTTTGATAACTTATTTAATATCAGTCTTTGTTTTGAAAGTAGGTGAGTTTTTGGCTTAGGTTTGCGTTTCTTTTTTTATAATAGAAAGAGGGAAGAGAAGGCGATTTCTAAAACTCCTTTCTTACTTCTTTCATCATTCTTGTTTGTGTACATGTACTCTACGTTTATTTATACATTTACGTATTTGTATATTATATTACTAAAAGAAAAATTTATGTATAGCTTTTATAAAATGTTTACATAACATTACTTTTCTTGAAAGAGTGCCGGCGTTAATTAATCAGTTTGATATTTGATTATATTTAGGATAAAATTAAAATGTTGTAGTCAGGTGTTAGAACATTAAATATTAAAAAATTAGTTTTTATAAAGTAGTACAATTTTCTCGCGTGGGTTCCCAGACTGAATACTGTAAAGTGAACCAAAGCTTGTAAAAATTTCGAAAGCAATGATTAATATTATTGTAATGTAATTTTATATTGAAATTAATTTTATATAATTTAATAATTTTATAATCTAATTTAGTAATTTTATATAATTTTATAATAATAAGTAAACTTTGCTATATAATTTCAAAATAATTGTTTATTTTTCTATTGAATAACAAATTAGTATTTTTCTTTACAGTTGGTAATTTTACTTAAAATGCGAATAATTTTAATAATTATATAAATGTTAATAATTTTTTGTCCAAAATAAAGTTATTAATTAATTTATTAATAAATTTATATTTGAGTTATTTATTGATTTATTCACTTGATTGTAAAGTAAATAATGTGAAAAAAGAAAAATTTTGGGAACAGCAGGACTCGAACTTGTAACTTTCATCTTGCCAGCTGCTCACTTGCTTGTTATACTTGTTATCACGATTACTACTTCGAACTCAGTTTTATATACAGTTTTATGAACTAGGTACATAAAACATGCGAAAAACTTCAAACAATTATTTCTCGTAAATTATTACGTATTGGCAAGAATTGCACCGTGAATCAGTGATAAATATATTGAGTAATAAATTCTGTAAAATTCGTAATGTCAAAGTATAATCCTCTCTTTGTTAACCCAAAAAAATTTTTGGAAATTTAGAGAAAGAAGGACTTCCGATATTTTCCTGTTGTACTTTTTTGATTTTTTTTCTTTTAAGATTTTATCATTTTTATTATTCTCTATACACATCAATGGTTTTAAGATTTTTTTTATGTTTAAGAGCTTCAATAAGTAATTGATGAATAAAATTCGTATTTTTCGGAGAAAAAACGAAGAAATGGAAGAAAAACTTTTTTTTTTAATTTTATTTTTCTGAAAAGTTAAGAACATTACTCACTTTCGATCTTCCTGTTTACGTAATTTTGCATATTTTTTCTCGCGTCGCGTAATATACCGATGCAACATCCTCACGTTCCAGATTCCCAGCCGGCAATATCCACATTCGCTGCTCCGGCAACTTTCGTTTTTGACACAGTCGGCGCGGTCGGCCGACGCAATATTGTTATGCATGTCATTATCGTCGACATCGATCTCTGGAGGCTTGTTCGTGGTACTCTCTTATCTTATTGGCGTTGCATATGCGACGAGACGCGAATCAGACGGGAAGCAAGAATAGAATCCAATCAGCATCCGGCGATGCAATGACCCTCTTATCGTTCTGAACGAGGAAACGGCGGCGATGGCAACAGTGAAAAATCGTTGATTACATCGGCGCTCTATTTTTGTCACATATCTGCTCCGTTTTTCAAGGACATCGCAAAGACGTGTGATTCTTCGCGAAAACGCGGCGAACAAAAGAATTACTGAATACGTACCACTTGAATTAATTTTTTATTTAAATAGAAGAAGGGCCGTCATAGTAAAATCTTGATGCTGAAATATTTTATGTGATTTTACAGTTTTCAATTCTTTTGAATTGCGCATCGTTACTTTCGTTATTTCAGCATCAAATTTTTTTATAACTATACGACTCTTCTTTTATTTAAATTGTACACAATTCATGATCTTAAATCTAATATCATTATACGTTGGCTTTACAAGACCTTCTCTGAATACCAATGTTGTTGCGATAAATATTGCCAAGTGTCTTGGTAGTTGAACTGGACTAACAAGACATGGAATGTAGAGAGATCCAGGTTTAAACTTTGTCTAAGGTAATATTTTTTGCAACAAATTTTTCATTGTTTCGAGATGAGGGGATTTCAGAAATGCTAATCAGCACTGATAATATTAAATTGATAATATTTAATTTCTTAAGTGGAAATCTCAATTTTCCATTACATATTATTATAGCTTACCTCGAAAGCTTTTCAAAACACTATAATGAAATTGTTTTTTGTAAATACTTTTTAAGTTAAGAAGCTTGAAAGTTGTTACAAAAAAGATTGTCCTTTTTAGAGAAATAACTACAAAATTGGTTTTTTAATAATGTAATAACAATGTTAGTTTCTTATTATTAGATTTTTTCTTATGGAATTACTTTAAAAATATCACGATCTAACGACGCCAGAAGATATTTAAACGAGCAAATCATAACAGTTTGTAGAAATATCAATAGAGAAACTTCTTTATTATCTATGCATTAATCGTTCATTAAACGCATTAATAAATGATTGAAAGTTCAAGGTTATCATTTTGAGCTTTTATTCTGATGCTTTTGTAACAAAAAGTTACATTAGACTGTTTGTTACTAAAATTATTGTAATAAAAATTCTTTAAAAAGAAAGTTTTTCGTAGAAAACCATAAGTTTACCTTCTTTTCTACTCATTTTTTTCTTTATTTTATATTTTCCTTATTAAATATCGTTTATATTAAGAATGTAAAATATTGACATATTTACGCGACCGGTATGCAACTCGGTTCTCTCCAGAATCTTTCTGGATATTTTTAAACGATTATCGTGTGCCATGCTTTCGAGTGGTTTCTTCATCTCTTTTTTTGCAAGATTACCAGTTATGCAAAAAAATAAATTGTTAAAATGAGAAAGAGAAAGTGAGACAGACGAGGAAAAGAGGGGAAAGGAAGAAGGAAAGAGGAGGGAGAAATGTGTGTGTTATACTCTTTTTGCTTCGGCACTGTTAAACGTAGTGAAAGGAGATAAGATAAGCGCGGTCGCGATTGCCTTTCCATTTAAAGATTAGTCTCAATCGATCAGTTTTATTGATTCAGAGAAACTTTGCTGTTGTAAGATTTGTATATAAATTTATATAATTAAATTCAGTAAAGAACTAAGAGTAAGAACCAATCATGTATTAAAGAATCTTACAACAGTTGCAAAGCTACTTTTTTTTGCTGGAAGGCGCAACCAGTCGTTTTGGATTAAAGCGTTAACATTATAATTTGTATGGATATATTGTTGCAGATCGATTGGAGGGATCCATGGCTGGCTGCGCTATTGACCTTTCACGTTGCCGTCACGATGACCGCGTTAATGACGAGAAATCATGCGAATTTTCAGATAATCTTGTTTCTCGTACTCCGTAAGTATTTGCTGTAATTTATCGTGGATTTTTTGCTCAGTTTCTGTAACATTATCATATTGCTGTTCCAGTACTCTTGGTTTATTTCTCAGAAAGTATTAATGAAGTTGCGGCGACAAACTGGATGTATGTATTAAAATGCAGCCGTGTGCCGACATATTAAAGTAATTTTTTCTTTTATTTGTCTCTTTCGTTTTGTTTTAACAATCTCCTTAACAACTTTCGCAGGATATTTTCTAGACAACAGTATTTCGACTCGCAAGGCATGTTCATATCCATTGTTTTCTCCGTACCCATTTTAATAAACTGCATGATCATGGTGGTAAGTGCACAACAGCTTTTCAAGACTCCGATCTTGAATTTAATAGATATTCATATTCTGCGGTACTATTCGTATGATCGTTATGACCTTTCAGGCCAGTTGGCTTTATCAGTCCAGTCAATTAATGACATTCTTGAAACGAGCTCAGCTACGGGCTCAGCAGGCCAAAAATCGTCAGTTGGACGATCGTGTGGCGACAAACGGCGAAAGAACGGCCCGGCCGAAACATGAGTGAAGAGTTTCGACGGTCTAGTCATAACACGCGATAGAATGAGAGAGTGCAAAGCGTGCTATTTAATTAAGGACAAGAAAGAATATCACTAAGATTATATTTACGTGGACTTACAGCTAGAAATAGATTTTCACAGCGCTGTGTAACACTTGGCCATCGTTGGTAACATTAGTTTATAGTCAAAAATTATTTTGAACTCGACAAGACGTTTTTTATAGAATTTTAGATGCCACAAACTAAATTTCATCAGCGGTTAAATTTCTGAAATAATTAAGGTTTAATGTTTAATGTAAAATAATTTTATTTGAAATTTTTTGTGTGGAAAAAGTTAGCATTATCTTGAAATTCTGATCAGAAAGCATGAATGCATTGTCTGTCATCTATAAAATGCATTTTTAAAATTTTGATATCTTATTTTTTTTTAGCCATGTTATAGAGAATTTAAATTTAAAATTTTTATAAGATAGCAAATTTTCCGCGATGAAATAGTACATATATACTTATAATTAGTAGTTTGTAGCTAAAGACACGATGAAAAAAACAATTGTAGTATAATTCATGATAAATTCTGCTAAATTTACGCAAATACACACACACACACACACACACACACACACGCGCGCGCGCGTGTATGTGTGTAGCAATATAAGAATATACAGTAGGGATGTACGATATCAGCACTTTTGATCATTTTCAGCCAACCTGTCAGGCTCTGCTATATTTTTTGGCTACAAAATATCGACGCAAGTACCGTATCAATAATATTAGAAACTATCGCCAATAGTAATTTTATATTTATATTTATATTTTTTTTTTCGAACATTCTTGAATACAGAAAGTACAATTATAAAATGTTAAAACGGCGTAACGCTTTGTAACCGGACGTGATACTTGATTTTATTTTGTTAAGTTTAGTTGTATTTCTCTATCTTATGATCGCAGTGTCGACGATATTTTACTTTGCAAAAATACATTCATGACTTTTGATCAGAATTTCAAATTAATTTTATTTACAAAAAAATTAAACATAAAAAAATTATTTTTTGCACATATTAAACTTTAATTATGTCAGAAATTTGACCTGGCCTGCAGTATCGTTTTCAGCATTCAAACGTTTATAAGAAACATTTTGTTTAGTTCAATATAATTAAACAAAATAATTTTTTTGTAATCGCTTATCCGATCTCACAACGCAAAACGATTAGCCAGTTTGATATTTTACGCGAAAAGTTGTGTAATGAAAAGAGGTGAGATAGGAAAGGAGAGGAAAAAAGTACACATAACAATATATCGGAATGATAACGCACGTCGGAGTTGCCTAGTCAAACTCTCCGTTAGAACGTACATCTCCCGACATTGTGCCGTATTACACACAACGATTTTATAAAATTAAATCACTTAATGCGTGAAACGCAGCTGGATTGATGAGAGATAATCGGCCGTGTTGCGAACAATATCTATGCAGGAGGGGCACGTAATGCCGATCATGTGGCAAGCTACGCACTTGCCCTTGTCTTACCATTGAGACTGACTTTGACCAAATGCAATCGTAATTTTTTTTTATTGCTGAACCTTGGAAAAAAATGATGAGATTAAAGATGATGAATTATATAATCGGACTTTTTTTACCATGTGAATTATGAACTAACGAGAACCAATACATGATAGTTATGCGTATATAAAAAATTTATTAGGTTGAAATTTAACATTCAACTCTTAAGTTGAAAAGTTTGCAAACGTTTAAATTTCAACTCAATAAATTTTTAATTCATTGCGTTACATATTTAAGTTATTTAAATTTGAAAAAAGTTTTTCTTTTATACTAATTATTATAATATTACAGAAGAGAACAAGAAAGAAAACTATATATTTTTAAATTTTGGATAAAAACACTAAGGCTTTAGATAGAAAAAGAGACATGAAGAAATTATATCAAAAGCGTTGATTCACAGAATTAATAGAACGGATTAATAGATACTGATACATCTTGCTTTTAAAAATCCACATTTATTATACATTGAAGTTGATTTCGAACCGAGATTAAAAGTATTTTGATGAAAGCATCATCTAAATCAAACGTACCTCTATAATTAAAGATTACGAATTTGCGTAAATGAAATAATCCGTGTATACGGGATGTATGGATTCAAACCTACGAACTGAAGTTATAATTGTAGGAACTAATTATATTGACAACAATCGGTGATTAATTGTCTACGGTAAAAAAAGTCCGATTGTATAATTAATCTTCGTTGATCTCTCTTCATTTTTTTTCCAAAGTGTTGTTATAAAAAAAGTTAATGACTCACGTTAAATTGCGCAAGTATTACATGATACATAAATTATCGAATGTAAATAATCGGAGTTTGGTCGAGGTCACTCACGAGCAACATTCCGCTAGTTCATTTACGTTGTTTTGATATTACTGGAGAATCAAAGTGTTCTTAATGCGTAATTAATGTACTTAAAAAATTACATAACATAAAGCGCAGAGGCATGTGTCACTTCACCGAAATAGTTCCACTGTAAAGAGACATAACGCATTAAGGATTCCTAATACACAATAACATCTGCGTGCGCATGATACGAGTGTGCGTGCACGAGCGAGTGAATCTTGCGTGAGCAGCAGTCTTTCCACGAATTATGGTTTTACGATTTTGAGAAAGAAACGGACTGTCCTGAGATGCGGTGTGATGTGTTATTCTCTGAATTGTATATTGATGTAAATCAAAGCGCATTACCTTGCCGCCTTTATATTTAATATAAGCGTTTAACCATTTTAAGATAATAATAAAGAGTATTTGTTCATATACAAACGCCTCGCGCGCTCCGCCTTCCTCTCGCGTTTTTTGCTCGTCCTTTCCTTGCGCCGCGCCGCGCCACGCCGCGCCGCGCCGCGCCACGACGTTGAGTCGACGAATTGCAAATCGCATTATGTATAGTATATGTATACCGCGTATACGGATTCGTTTTTGTTTTCCTGCGTGTCATTAAAATTGACTCGTGCAGAAACAACGCAATTTATCAGATTTGCTATTGCTATATGTAAGTGCTATTGGCTTAAGCCAATCGAAGACAATCATCAAGACCACTTTCAATTATATATAGTTATGTTTTATTTTTAGTTCCAGCATATATTTTAAATTTTAGTTATTTTTATAGTTACATTTTAATTATTTTTTAGATATTTTTGGTTATAATTGAAGGATTTTCTATAAAAATCAAACAAGTTTAATTTTCAGAAAAAAATTTTATATTTTTAAATTGTTTATTGTGTAAATATTCTCTAGACATATACAGGCATCCCTTTATTTACGAGAGGATTACAGAGGCTTTGTATTGATTGTAAATCGAATAGAATCTATATAAAACATTATTTATTTTATATAAAATAATTACTTTAATAAAAACGATTATACATACACATAAATCTCTATTTAGAAATAACAACTTTTTTTAAAGATTATAATTCATAATATAATATTTGCTATTATAAAATTAATATTTAGTTTAAACACAGGTAAATTTCAATAAATAATTAAAAAAGATTAGAGACTAGTTTTTCTTAAAAATATTACTCTTAACATTATAAGATTAATTTAATTTTGATTATTAATTAATGAATGCTTAATCATAATGCTTAAGTTTTATTGTAATCTACTAGTTAATTTTTACTTAATAGCATGCTGGTTATACTTGTAACAGATAATTTTTTTTCTAGACATACCTATAATAAAACAAAGTTTGACTTTAATGAATGTTTTGAGAATTCATTTAAAAAATCAAAAATCTCTAAACTTATTTTTGCGGAAATTTTCTTTTCCTCTTTACATTTCCTTTTTTTTCTAACATTAATAATGATAAAGGTGAAGAAGATAATTGTTATTTTAAGTATAAAGTAATAATTTTATTTTTTATTCAATTTTATAAATTGTTTTTAACAAAAAAATTCTTTTATATTTCTCTTTGTAAATAGTAAGTTTTCTCTAGATAGTAAATATAAGAATAACATTTTAGGCTTTGATTGATATATTTTGAGAACCCATTTAAAAAACAATTAAAAATTCTCTGGAAACTCGTTTGTGACTCGCAGAAATTTTGTATGTTTAATACGTATATTTATATTTCCTTATCTTCACATATATTTCTCATTTTCTGCTTGATTTTTACTGAAACAAAATTATTTTTGATGTGACGCTACTAGAAGAGAATGATTTGACGCCATAAAATCCAAATTAAAGAAAATGGACTTGGTTGTTTGGTTTTTATAGGAAAACCTTTTAATTATTTTTTAAAGATTATTTTACATGATTTGAGGATCAAAATCTCGTATTTTTCTGCACTATGTATTTTAATGTATGAGAGTATTTTAATATATATTTTATATATTATTTAAAAATATATGTATAATATGTGAAATTATACATACACGCACGCACAGTATATACGCACGCGCACATTTAATATGTATATGTATATTTTATCTAAATCTGTGGTCTGACTACGATTCTCTTTTTCATACTACACCGTACGGCGTAAAACAAAATAGTCCAATCTCTTGGACTCTGATACAGAATTAGAGGTCATCTAAAGTGGGTTTGATGTTACTTTATTAATATTATTATCAAATGGAATCAGAATCATTGGCCTAGTTTACATCGTTAAAACTTTAGTACTCGTATTAAGTTTGGTGCGCATCAATGTTTTAATACAGGCTCGTTTACATCGAACGTACTAAACGTTTCTTACAAGACATTTTTTAATATGTATCGTTTCAGAGAGTCCAAATAAGATTATTTATCATAAGACCGGTCAATTAAGGTTATACTCAATAGGCCTAATCCCCTACAAAATATGTTTCAGTGTTTACATTTTACATCGTTTTTGTATCATTTGATACGCATATCAGTTTAGTACGATACTTCTGCTTGATACATTCGTACCAAGTTGATCCGGCAAAGTTTACATCGTGAGGATTAAAAATTTAGTACGAATTTGATACGAATGGCCTAGTTTACACCGAGCACTTGATACGCGTACTAACTCATAACTTTCTATTAATTTATCTTACTTTCGACGATGCGTATATACATGATACATATATTTAATTATCTTGATTCATATTGTACCAACTTAATATACTATTTTTTAAATTTATTGCCGAAATTAAGATATTTTAATAGAAAATTACTAGTTAGTACGCATATCAAGTGCTCGGTGTAAACTAAGCCATTATCCGTCTGGAAGATTCAACAAACGTGGCTACGTAGTTCTCGTCGATATACCTAGAGGCGTTTAGATCAGATTTAAAGTCGCGTTCAGATGATTACTTTATATGTATATGTTCTGTGGGTGTGCGATCGCAGTCAATCGCAGTTTTCACACTTTTCATCAGCAAGAATACTGTTTGATGAAAAATTGTTAACAATTGTTAAGGATGTTTCTTAACAAAAATATGTGAGATATTTACCGATCCAAAATTACTTGATCTTAATGCAGTGACCGATATCAAACATGTTTCAACAATGTCGTTCGCTCGTGTCAGCGGCACGACCGGTCACGATAGATTTAATCACGCGATTTGTGTCGAGAGGCGACGGACCGAGACAATGCATGTTAAAATTTGAAAGAGATGTCAAGAGTACCTCTTCCTCCAAGCCGAGTATTTTGTCTGAACGGGCAGAAGCTGACGGTGGAGATAAAGCACTGGAACCGCGATCTAACCTAAATCCAAATGTGGGTAAGTTAACAGGGTGTTTATGGAGAAAAACCTGGAATTTTTAGAGAATTTTTTAATGATACAGAGAACATAATGATAAGAGATTGACACGTGAAAATTAATTAAAGAGCCTTAATGATCATAGCTAAATCTTAGTGCTGATACTTCTCATGTAATTTTTATGCATTTTCAAGTTTATCAAACAGTGCGCTGATAAATTTTTTGGTCTTGAAACACAGTTCTAAATTTAATGGGAATAATAGTATCACAATATTTATTCGAGAATCAATTTAATAATAATGATGCTAATAAATATCTGTACATAATGTCAGTAAGAAACTTTCTTCCTTCTTAAAAACTAAAGAATTTAGTGTACAAACACTTCAATCAGCAGAATTTGAAAAAACCTATTTTTTTTTTAAAGACCAATCCATCCACATAGTATATTTTATCGAATGAATGTTCCAAGGACATTCTTAGGATATAGACATCCTTTGAATGTTCCATGGACATTTCTACAAGATCTGTATTATATGGGCAAATAGGTTTTTAAGTTTTGTACGTTTTATTTTTTATAGTTCACTAATGATTAACAAAAATTTGCTATTCAAATGATAATTTTATTATGAAATAATTTTAATTTAATTAAATTTATATATATATATATATATATATATATATATATATATATATATATATATATATGTATGTATGGGACTTTCTATGTGAAATGGACCAGTCTTTGAATTCAGTAATTTTTTTACAAAAAGTGATTTTATCATATATGAGGTCTTAAAATATTTGTTACATATAAGTAAATTTTTTATAATTTTGTTAAAAAATTTTTTTTGTAATTAATATTTGAAGGATGAAAATTAAAACAATAAAACATTTTTTTTTAATTCTCTAAAGAAGAAATAGAGGTTTGTGTATAAGGTTTCAACATATCTGTTAACTAAAATACAAAGTAAATTAAATCGATTGTTTTTTTTTATCAATTTTACTAAGTATTTCTTATTTTATTTACAATATTAAATTAGTATCCATATTAATTTATATTAAATATTAATATTTTATTTATACTATTTTTGATTTTGGATGGGGTTTTAAGTTTTTTTTTAATCCACTGAGTTTTATTAGGTTGGACCCACCTTAAACCTTCTCAGCTAGGGATCAAAACTGAGGCTTCCCAATTTTTCGAAGGTGTCTTAGTCATTTTGACCACTGAGATATGTGGTGGTATTTCTTGCAACAATTGATAATATTTATAAAAACTTATTTTAATTTTTATATATTTTTTTCATCATTGATATTTATTATTTTATTCTTGAAAATCATGGATTTTTACAGGATTTTATTGGTACTCAGGAAAACTTTTGGAATTTTAATTTTAAATTTAAATTTTATCTCTCCAAACAAAATTGTTTTCTTGATTATTTTTTCTTAATAATACAAAATCAATTAGCAAATATGATGTACACATCCATGTACATTCTTGTGTGATTCGAGGGTTTTTAAACAAATTAGAAAATTAGTAGTATACGAAGACAATACGTTGTTCTAAATTGACATGTGATTAATCACCTTTCAAATTCTGTACTGCAGTGAGCTTGATCTATATATTACGGACAGATTATTACATTCAGTTCATATTATGTTTTTTTAGAAGGACGAGGGTGTTGTGTGTGTGTGCGCGTGTTGGCGGAATATCATTTTGTTAATTTTCTTAAAATAACTCGGTAAATATTAGCGTCATAATTCTTATGAACACCAGTTTGTTAGCCATAGAGTTTTTTCAATCATCTTATAGATAGAAGTTTATCGGCTAGAATTAGAGTGCTGAAGAGTACTCTTACTTTATGGGTAGAATGAATGTAATTAACAATTTATTAAAAAGAGAGAGAAAAGAAGATAGGGCGCGCAAAAACATCCTGGCATATTAATAACAAATGTCATAAAAGGCACTTTTAATTAAAAAAAATCACAAAGTAATGATCTTTAAAGCCACTAATAATTGTTTCAAAACAAGATTTTGTGAACATTTTATAAAATTATTTTATTTGAAGAAAAAAAATTTTTTTGATTTAAAAATAACTTTTTAAACTAATATCTTTGCTGCTAATAAGCATTATGATATTTCTACTACGTGGCTGTAAAGTCGCAAGAGCAGTCTTACGCTCATAATGCAAATAACTCTCTTGACTATTTTGTGATTCCTCTTTACTTCATGATATAATTTTATCTGTCGAATTCATATACACATTACGGTACACATAAAGTTCAATTATATTATTATATTTAAAAGTCACATTCGAGGCCTTCAAGTTAAACAAAGTTAAAAAATGAATATCTAATATACTTTTCAAAAATTATATAGAGTATAAATCTGTAAAAATTGCTGGTTCCTGCAAAACTGAAATTTAGCTTTTATAAAAACGCAGTGAATATTAATGACCATTTTATAATATCTAAATAGACTGTAATGAAGCAATTTTAATGGTTGCTCTTGAAATTTAATGCAAATTATATAAAATATCATCACTCCACAAGTATCTCATGATCTTTCTTCTACTTTCTCAATTTAATATTCCAAACTAAAGTAGTTTTTCTGTGTGACTGTACAATTGAGGAACATTAAAAGATATAATAAAATAAATTTATTTCAAAGTTGCATTAAAAAATTCACTAATCTTAGAATTTTAAATAAAATTAATAGAATATAATAAAATAAATCGAATTTTAAATAAAATTAATAGAATATAACAAAATAAATAGAATTTTAAATAAAATTTCTGAAAAATTTATTTAGAAATGCTCAAGGAATTATTTTATAAAATTTGAGAATAAACACCTACTTATTTAATCATTTGAAATTAACCAAGTTAAAAATTATTAACTTTTAACTTTATCATTTAACTGTTTATTTAGTTAGTACCCAACGTTGTCTAAACTTGAATGGTGATTTAAATGCCAATGCGACTTCGCTCACTCGTGGGGATTATCTCGATGAGCGTGATGTGAATCTGCCGCATGCCCTGGACACGTGCACCGAGGATCTGTCGGATATTGGCTCGCCCCTCACTCCGACTTTCAGCTTCGCCAAGTATGCGAATAAATCTCATACAATTCAGGAGCTGGTGAAGCTTGGAGTTGCCTTGTATAAGTTCGAGGCAAAGGAGGGGATGGTGCAATATTTCTTAAATCTCGACTTCGAGAGGGATGTGATACCGTATATAAGATTCTTGCATGACTGCGGAGTGCCCGCTGACTATCTGGGCGAATTCATCACGAAGAATCCAGATATCTTCAAGCAGGACATCGATGATCTGCACACGAGGATAAGATATCTACGGGCACACAATTTCAGCATATCGATGATACAGACCATACTCTGTAAAAATCCCAACTGGCTTCTCTTTAGCACAAAGGACATAGATTACAGGCTTAGTTATTTTCAGAGCAACTTTAAACTCAGTGGTAATGAAGTGAGAATCCTGACAGTTAAGGCGCCCAAGGTAATGACGTATAAGATGGTGCACTTGCTGGAAAACACATTTAGTATCAAGGAGGAAATGGGTTTTGATCAGAAACAAGTAAAGAGGCTGCTTCTGACCCTGCCTAGGATATGGATTAAGAGTAAGTGCAACAGACGTGTAACAAAATAATTTCGGAATTTACAAACGAATTTAAGGATGTATTACACCATTTTTATTTATGTTTTAAATAAAGTGTACACAGTGAGTGTAAAAAGTATTTGTTCAGACAATATTTTAAAAAATCTTATTTTTAGAAAGTAAACAATATTTAGACTGCATTTGAAAACATTATTCAAGTGCTTCCATGTATCGTTATGTTCTTGTCTTTCATCGAATGTTAAACAAGAAAGCTATAACGAATTAGCGATAGATTAAATGATTATTTTTCAGTTATAACTGTTATTGTTATTTTAAAATAACCGCTTATTTAAAAAAATATTCTAGTGAATAAAAAAAATTCTGGTTTTTACTGTTCCGTATTTTATGCAATGGAATAAATTGACAAAAAATATACAAATGACTGGGTGTGTAAAATATATATATATAGCTTTATATATAAAAATCTTTTACGTATGTAGATCTGTTTTGCATTTATTGCTTAATATTTTATAAGAAAAAAATTGTTACGTTAATTCTTAATCTATTACGGATTTTATTTTGGATAAAGTTTAAATTGGAAAAACCTTTTTCTATTGACACTCTTATTATTTTTTATTTATTCTATTATTTTTAAGGCTCCCGAGTAGTCGTTGCCGCCATATTGAAATCGTGATGTCATAAACGAGAAATCACAATATAAAAATTTCTTGCGTGCTATTTATAAATAAAGAGAATTTGAATAAAATAAAATAATGAGATTGCTTCAAAACACTTATAAAAATAGGTTTAAACTATTTTTTCTCCCTTGACAGTTAATAAATAGCCAGAAAAGCACGTAAAGTAAAGCCTATTTTGACAGGAAAACATACGGTTAAGCTAAAGTTTCTTGCATTTGTAAATAAATAGAATTTGGATAAAACAAAATATTGAGATCGCTTTAAAACATTTATAAAAATGAATCAACTCTTCTTATCCTTCCCGATAGTCAATAAATAGTCGTAAAAGGCACGTGATGTGATGCCTATTCAAGTAGGAAAACACACGGATAACTGTTGAAAGTGAAAAAAATGCATTTTCATAAAATTTAATGATAACTTGTAGCCCATTTTTACGATTTTTTAATGAATACGAGACAAGTCACATTTTCACAGTAAAGCATATAATAACAAAATGATATCCAAGACAAAATTTTATTGTCAATGTCATTTTTCACGCTTATTAGTTCTAATTCTTTCTGTAATATTTCGTCGCTATTATTAACGTGAAATTCTCGGCCAACTATTCAGAAGCCTTAATACAAAAGACCAAATTTTTTGTATAATTACTTTAAAAGGATGCTAAAGTAGGATGCGAATTACCGACATTTACAGCATCTAAATATCTTCGAATTGGCGTTACAAAATCACAAAAACTTTTTATAGAATTGAAATATGCGGAAAAAGAGGTGCTTAGATAAATTTTACAAGAAAATCGAACAAAAAGTTAATAAATCATTAAAAATTCACTCGTATCACCCAAGATTAAATTTACCTTAATATAGAAATTGTGTAGTTCGTACGTACAAAATGAGAGTAGTGCACCATTCACAAAACACGCACGAATAACACTGACCGTGTGAAATTACGATTGAACGCCTAACAAAAAAAATATCCTAATGTGCTTTTACCGCATGCATATTTCGCTCAGCGAAGCTTAACTGTCAAAAACAGACCAGTAATGGTATTCAATAGTAGTCGACAAGTTTTTTTGCAGATGGCGAAATAATTGAAGAACAAAGATCTATGCGTTGGACAAAGAGCGATAGCCTGGTCTTCCTCGAAAAATAATTTGCAGTATCGACGTCGATGAAGTCCTTCCGTTACTTTAGCATCCTCTTAAGCATTCAAGATAATTTATGTATTTTATTGTAATTTTGAACTTAACTGTACTATAAATAAACAGATAAATTTTATTTATTAACACATTAAATAATTTTCGCATCGCAATGAAAGTTTACATAAATTATCTTAAATACTTAAACTTATTAAAAAAATCAAATTGTGTCATTACTTCTTAATACATTTCTATTAAAGTATTAAAGCATTTCTACCTGTTAAAATAATTTTTATATCTCTTTCAAATATAATAAAGGACATTCTGTAATTTTTTCATTATTTTGAATATAGATGTAATACATTCTCAATTGATTTCTCTTAAATTACTTTCAGATCGCGAAAGATTGGTGAGCACGTTCGATTATGCTCACAAGGAGATGCAGTTGCAGCGTGAATTTATCACGCGGGTGCCGCAAGTCTTACTCTGCAGAAAAAGCAGACTCGAGCAAAGGCATTTGTTTCTCGTGGAAATGAAGAGAGCGCAGTACGATCCTTCCAAACCAATGTATGTTTCCCCGCGAGCCTTGGTCAGCGGTACAGACGTACACTTCTGTACAGATATCGCAAAGACGTCTATCGACGCTTATAATGCGTTTCTCAAAACGTTTTAATATTATAGATGTAAATAAATATTAATACACACATTTCATTTTCCAAATCATTTCTGATAGCGATATTCCTGCTTACACGAGATTTCAGTAGGCTTTCGTATATTTTGCTGATTTTTATGTACATCATATATAAATAGATTTTTTTTTACATCGCATCCGTTGAAATTACAATTATTGTCTTTTAAATAAAAAGTGAAAAAGTAAATAACGTAACCGTTATTTACTAATAAGTTATGTATAATTTATTTCTTTTTTTATATTGTATAAAGATACTGTAAAGTATTCTCAATTGCATTTATAACAACAAATTGTTAAACAAATTTGCGATACTTTCAATATAAACACGAGATGAGAATAGTTATACCGCAAGTCGCGCGATGAAAGTTCAAAAAATTTGATTTTGATTGGAAAAAATCGAATATTTAGTAATACTTTTTCTTGATTAATCGTAGCCTAATTATTTGCCTAAGGCCGCGTTGCATCAACGGTTAACACTAATCCTCATTCATATTCAATGACTCGCCTCGCTTATTTAAAAATTTAAGACATGTCAATTTTAATGAGAATAGGAGGTCAGAGTTTTGGGATCAGTGGTAAACGGATGCTGCTGCTGCTGCTGCACCCTAAAATGTTTAATTGTATTTTCCTAATTCTATCTTTCTCTGTATCGCGCGCACCGAGTGATAGAGCAGCGAATCGATCAGACCGGCGACGGTGAAGACGCCGCCGATGATTGCGCAGGTGTTCGTTGCGAAGTGACCGAATGACTTTGCCTTCTCCGTGTACTTGACCATCAGCGGACTCAGCTCATAGCTGAAGAATATACCCGGCATCCCGGATTCGCCGGTGAGCAGGGATACCTGCTTTGCGTGCCGCGTCACGGAGAACTGATTCGTAAGAAGAGTCGAGCCGTCCGCGCGAACGTATGTTGTTGGGACGATCTTGATATAATGATAAAACATCATAGCACCTGAAAACACGGCATTGTATATTAATCAGAGTTGGGCGTTTACACATAAAATATAAATAATGTACATTTCGTGCAGAGATGGGAAGTAACGAGTTACCGTTATAGTTACTTTTTTAGTAACAAACTGGTAACGTCCTTTCTTTTTATTTTTTGTAATTATAACGATAACGTAGTTACATTTTTTTTAGTAACGGTAACGAATTCAACAGTTACTTTTATTGTTATTTTTGATATAATTTTCAATCTTTATTTTTTAATCAATATTCATAGCTCGTTATATTTAAGATCGTTTTAAGAATAGTTATAAAAAAATTATAACTTTCATCGATCAAAATCGGCTTCTGAATCTGGAGAAGAACTGCAACGATTTCTAAATCAAAAAGGTCTGACATAAAATTATTAAAGGATTTTCTCAAATTAAAAAAAAGCACTCGATCATTCTATTTAATACGGCGTTACCCAACAGAGCATCATCCGAAAACTGTTCAGTATAGGTAATTCTATACTATCACAAGAGGTCATCTACAAGATAACATAATGGAGTACCAACTTTTGTTAAAAGCAAACAGTAAATTAATACCGATAAAAATATAATACTAAAGTAAAACCTTTTCATGGTTTTATTTTTATACTAATATTATGTATATTACATTTCAAAGTAAAACCTTCAGACAAAACTCAAACTTTTGTGACATAATCAATCTTTGAAATGTAATTAGCTTTCTATTAAAAATATTGATAAAGAATGTATTAAGTTTATATTCAATAAATGCTATATAAATCTTATTTAGAAAATCCTATATAATTTTTGTAGTTTTACTTATTTTAAGAACTGTAGGTTTAGAGTTATATTAAAAATTTTAAACGTAATCTAATTTTATTTCAAAATTTAAAAAAACGGAAAAGTAACGAATCGTTACTTTTTATGTAACGGTAACAGTAATTAGTAACTTTTTTGATTTAGTAACGAGTAATGATAACGAATTGCTTTTAAAAAGTAACTTTCCATTCCTTGCTAAAAATACTAACGTATATCATATCTCAATAGCGCAATGTTGTTTGTCTTATCAGGATTTGCTGTTAATTCGAGAGCCTATTCTCGAATAACAATGTCAGTAGCCAAATTGCTTACGAGCATAATCATGCTGATTATATTCTGTCTGGCGTTGATAGTTTCCGCTTCGTGCTTAGACTCTAGAATAATCGGCGGTACAAATACAACCATCGATAAACTTCCGTATCAGGTCAGTTCACGGTTGAAATAGTTCTTCAGGATTGTCATATGATTGAACACTCGAGTAATCGTATGAAATTATTACGGCCGAGTATTGTTACCAAGTGTATTAACATTTTCAAAAAGAAATTATTTTTCAGGTTTCTATTCATAAAAATGGTAATTTCCACTGCGGAGGCTCCATAATTCATCAGCAATGGATTTTGACAGCGGCACATTGCGTTAATAAGTACACGAAAAGCACAATTTTATTGTAGTATCTACAAATTTAGCTAGATACAGATCAGAAAATAATTTAACGTTTAACTATCGAAATAATTATAAAACGTTCAAGCATGATGATACTGCTGCAAAAAGTTTTGACATTTTAGCAATCAGCTTAAAAGTCCAATATAAATTTTTTAATGGTTCAATATGATTATTTTCAGATTTGTATTTCAATAAAATTGTTTCTTCCGTGTATATGTAAATTTCTTGTCGATCCTCTTGACTGAGATTAGATAAGATAACTTATGTAATTCTCACAAAAATTGTCAGATCAATTAAACGTTTACGATTATTGCTATTTAAGAGGAAGTACATCGGATTTCACAGTGCGCGTTGGCAGCACTTATCATGACAAAGAAGGTCTTCTGATCACAGGTATTGCCAAGATTTGTAGTAATGAGAAGTTTGATAGTAACACTTACGATTACGACGTGGGTTTAATTAAAGTATGTAGCCAATTACAACTTATTCCATACATTTGTATGTTAAATACTTAAAAAAAGAATTTGTTTTATAGTTGTCTACATTTTTGACGTTTGGTCCAAATGTAAAATCTATTGATCTTGTACTTCCATCGGATTCCGTACCTCGTACGGAAGCAACTGTTGCAGGATGGGGAGAAACGGCAGTAAGTCCTTTTCTAGTCATAAGCCGTTTTAATCGCGTCTACGCTCGTATCAGTGTTGAGATTTGCCGCTAAGATGCTTACGTTAACAGTGATGTATGTATAATACCACAAGGTTGCATATAAATACTAAAATTCGTTTGTCTTTCTACCATGGTCGAGCGCTTGACGTAGTTCCGGTTGACCGTTGCGACAAATGTTGACGGCATCTCGGATAGATGAACAGGAACGTTCATAAACGTTCGGCAACCCATATTATACAGGCATTCTGTAAATTTCAGTTAAACAGCGAGAATTCAAAAGTATTACACTGCGTGACTGTGCCGATTGTTGATCCAGAATCTTGTCAGAAATCCTATACCGATTTTAATATGAACGTGACCTCCAATATGCTTTGCGCCGGTAATGGGGAAAAAGACGCTTGTAAGGTACGTTTCTAATACCAATCGACATTTGTCGATAGTTTTATGATGAGTGCTCGTTTGATTGGATAATCTTGTCGCACTTTTTATCACATATGTTGTAAACAAAGCGGAATACATTAGATTCTTTTCGCGGCTTTCCAACTGAGACTTCTTTTGCAATCAAGATTGCTCTATATACAATAATTTTTAATTGGTTATTTAATTGGTTATATTATAGTCATTATATTAGATAATTAGAATATAAAAATTTACAATATCTTTTCGCGTAACTCTATGGTCTCTATGTATAAATATATAATGCGAATATTTTATATCCCTAATAGCACAGGGACGTCCTAAGGACGACCTGTCGGGACGACAGCGGAATATCCTGGGGATTACCTGTTATAGTCCCGGGACATCCACAGGACGTCCCGTGGACTAGCAAATGAGCGCCTCATTCTTGCCCATAGACATCCTGTGGACATCCCATCGGGAGTCCTAAAGACGTCCATTCGCAATCCTCGGGATATACATACGCATTTCAGGACCATTTTAGGATATTTAAGGACTATCCGCATAAATGTATTATATTATTACACCACATAATTCCAATGAGCAAAACAATATTTTAATAACATTTTAAAAAACAGTTTTCGCAAAAAAAATCGGGAACTTTTTCTCGGAAATTCCCAAACGGTCACCTATCCAAGTCGCGACTCCGGTGAACGTTGCTTAACCACCGTGATCACTGCAAACTGGATTCCTCGTGATGATTTGTGAACACTTTATGCTAATATGTGTATATAACTGATAGATTAAGTAAGTATATATTATCGAAAAAATGAACTATGTATAATTAAACCATATTATTTATATAAATATATATATAAAATTATAGTTTTTCTACTGATTTCTTACAAATTAGGATTAGCATCTGTAATAACTTTTCTATTATTATTTGTTTAAATAAGAATGCAACTAGAAAATATGTCAATATAATACAATAATTAAATTAAGTATGAAAAAATTTTTATTAAAAAACATTTTAAAAACATTAAAAAAATATTGTCTGCTCATTTGGATGTAGATTGAGGTTTCTTCATTCATAGATCTATTTTGTCTATTGATACCGTTGTAAAATTCTTTGATACGATTAATATTTGCCCTTACTTTTCCTATCTGAATGTATAACCATTTACATTAAAGAATTTTACAACAATTGCAAAGCTGTGCTTTCCATTAAACGCAACTAATTTTTGATGATACATGAGCAGCGGCTCTAAATCTTTATATGTTTGAAATTGTGAAATTAGAATTTAATTATTATATGTCAAAGAAATTTTTCTATTTTATTTTTATTCATAAAGGATTAAATATGTGATTAATTATTTAAAAACAATGTATAATTCAGAGTAGCGGTCATATGTATTATAGGCCTGTTTTTCATTACTGAAGTAGTGCACATTCTGCGTTAAAAATAATATTTAGATATATGTTTGAAATTTGATAAAAGCAAGAAGAAAAAGCTAGTGCAGTCCAATGCAGAAATAAAAAACAAATTCTACATATACTTAATTTTCTAATACAATACAAACGTTTTTTCTTTTATTAAAATAATTTCATAAGTTTAAGTATGATTTATAATAAAAATTTTCTTAAATTCTTTACATACATACTTGCATATTATATATATTCTGGATTAACCCTTCGTAGGCAGTCTCGGTCTTTTTTGTTTGAAGCAAAATTCTTAATCTCAAATTTCTTTGCTCAAATTCAAAGTTTTATTAAATAAAAGTTTTAACATTAAAGGAGTTAGTTATTTGATAATGTAGTAATGTGGAAAAATATTATAACCGTGAATTTTTCTATTTTCCCTTAGCTTTCCTTTGTGCCATATGACACAGAGAGACGGTCAAAGGACGTCCTTAGGATCGACTTAGAATTTGGACGATCTAAGGACGTCCTTAGGATCGACTTAGGATTTGGACGATCTAAGAACGTCCTTAGGGTCGGCTTAGGACGTCCCAAGGACGTCCTTTGGATACGGTGTGCTGTATGAGCGTAAAATTACGTCCAGTGGGTACAATGTAGGCTGTATATAGAATTCCTTTAGTTTATTTAACATTCTCTCCTCGGGAAATCCTGAAATTTTCATCCTAATATAATGTCCTAAATCCGTCCCATTATTGTTCCGGGACATTCAGGATGAATTCAGGATCATCTCGAGGACGTCTTGTGCTATTAGAAATATTTATGACGTAATTTGTAATATATTCTAACTTTTTATTTTTAATAACATTAGAATTAAATAATCTCGCATAAAAATAATCTCATTTTATTTTCGATCCACACTATTATACTTTCTGGAAATTGATTTCTGCTGTACGAAAGTGAAAAAGATTTATTTATTTATGACGCAGGGAGATTCCGGCGGCGCGCTCGTCACGCTCGTGGACAAAGGCAAAGTCCAAATAGGGATTGTATCCTATGGTGCTAAGTGTGGAATTGGACTTACGATACCAGGACTGTATACGCGAGTATCCGCCATGCGGCAGTGGATAACCGAGAAAATGAGGTTTGTTTGAGTTGCTTGAAATCCTCAAAAATTTTTGCATCCATGATGAAATAAATATATTCGACCGTAGGGAAGAGAGAGACGACAAAGAATGCAAAACAAAAAAGGGCAGTAACACAAACAGGCCCATGAATGAGAAGCAGAATTAATTTTTCCCCTCTTGTTTGAACGTTTTCCGAGATAGCGGGGAGAGAGTGAAGAGAGAGGCAGCGTACCGTTGAAAAAATATTTACTTCTGTTTAACCGCATCAAAATTGCACAACATTACGGAAAAAGTGCAACTTACAAATTATGCAACCTACGAATTGTACAACAGAGTGAGGTTAAATGTAAAAGAGTAATTTTTACAATAATGATGTAATTCTGAAACAAAAATTTAAATTTATGATGTTTCATAAATTCTCAATTGTTGTGTTTCTATTTTTGACAAATAAATGTAAACATTATTTCCACGCATTTGCTCACATCAAAATTTTAACTTGTGTAAACACATCATTTTTGATTTCTATTCTAAGCTTAACTAGCACAGTTCCAAATAATTCCTACAAACGGATTTATTTTTTGTGGATACATATTTTTTTAAGATTTTTTCGACAGTTATAATTTATTTTATTACGTAATTTTCTTATTATTCCTAATATTTCATTGTCGAATTGTACATAGAGAAAAAAGATTTATAGCTGCAGTATATTTTACGCTATTAGAGAGAATTAGTGTACATAAATAGTAAAATAATTTTTAGACTAATTTTTTAAGAAAAAATATTAAATTATTAAATATTATAAAATAAAAAAAATGTGACCAAATCTGATTTTACTATAAGAAATTGCTGTGCTGCAATTTATTGTGTGACAGATCTGTTAGGGACAGACTTTATTTCGCGTTGGCAGCAAATCAAATTTACTGTCGTAACAAAATTCGTGTAGTTTTATGAGCTTTATTCAGCAAGATTTTTTAACCAAACCAAGGTTTTGTTGTAACATAATTTGTCAAATAATTAACTGTTGCAGTAAAATCTGATTACTTTCTCAATTTGTATATGCAGTAGTGGCTACGGTATAGTTGCGGCAATGCAGTCCTAATTGTATCGATAACAGATATTGAACTTAATGATGTTTAGAACATTTCTCAAAACATTAAGAAAATTATGAAAAAATTATAAATTATTTTATACCGCATTTAAAAGTAGTAGAAAAAATTTTGCGGCAATTTTCTATCTGAATAAAAAATTATTTTAATACAAAGTAGACATGTGCTCTAATAAAAATATAATTAATAATAAAATAATGATATAAGAAATAAATCTGAACAAATATCTGGACTTTTTATTTAAGTACTTTAAATATTCAAGATAATTTATATAAAGTTTTATTACAATGCAGAGATCAGTTTTGTAAAATAATCGAAATGTCAGTTCTGCGTAAATTTATCTAAAAATTTCTCTGAAAATATATTGAAACTTTTGATATCCCTGCTAAAAATGGTTTTTGTTTGGAATTGTTGAATGTTTGCTGAAAATTCTGTGGAGCTTCTATGAAATTAAATTGACATCTTTCCAAAAAAATATTCTGAAAAAATCATACTAATTCTCTGAAAATATTGAAATTTCTCTAATATCTTTGCTAAAAATAGTTTTCGAACATCGTTTCAAAAATTCAGTGATATTTTTCTGAAAATGTATTAAAATTTCTATAACATTTCGCTAAAAGCGTTGCAAAAGCATTATTGAGATACGTGAAAATTAGAAAGTTGCGGAAGTTCAATCTTGGGCAATACATTGCTATCAGGTGAATACGGGAGTTCTGTATTTCTCGTAAATAAAAAAACACAAAATTGAATAAAAGGCGCAGCATTATTTGATGACAAAAATATTTTTCGACAGGACAATTCCATTTCAGCAAGATTTCTTGAAATCTCTAAAATTGGATTTCACAGTAAAAAAAAAAAAATCATTTTAATAGTTTTACTAAAATTGATTTTAATTTGAAATAAATTTGAATTTTTACGACAATTTTTATATTAAAATTATGCTGAAATTATACCAAAATTATGCTAAAATTTCACTGAAATTTATCTGTAAGAAGTTTTCCAAAATATGGAACAATTTTAGAAAATTATTAATGATATTTCAGTTAATATTTCGGTACAATTTTTTACTAGAGAATGTTTAATTTCTTAATTTTATTGTTAATGACATTAATTTTATTTTTATTGATATTTATAATTTATATTTTACATAAAAAAACATAATTTTTTTATTAATTTTCTTGTTAAATATTAATTAAATTGTAATACATTGCAATACATTATTTTTCGCCATATTTTTTGTTTCTTTTCTTCTTTAACGTAATTTAAATCTCCCGCCCACTGCCACCACGAACGGTACATACAGACGGAAACGGAAATAGCAGACGGCGCAGCAGTCTTTTCGCTCACGTTGCGAAGTATCATGGCGCCTTACCGACACGAGTGACACGAGTGATACGAGCGCTATGCGTTGAGAGGCTCCGGCGATTGCACCAGATCGTGATCAAGTTCCAAAATTGAAAAGTAAGAGTAAAATCACCTCTGATAGACCGCGCACGCTGCAAGATTACGCAACGAACACTTTAACAGTAAGTGTACGAATAATCAATCTTGTATATGTATATACGTGTGGATAAATATTATAATTTCATTTAAATTTGAAAAATTTTCACATTTATTGTGGAAATGACATATTCATAAAGCTATTTAAAAAAAGTAAATTCAGTTTATGAAATTTTCCTTTCATTTCTTTTTTTTTTCATTCCGAATTGTGATTCAAAGCCATCCATGCTCATTCAAATAAGTTTATCAAACATGTATACATAAATATGCTTGTACAAGTTTATTCGACTATGTAGAGGACAAAACTACTATTATTTTGACTTGCGTAAAATGACTGAAACAAGTGTAAAAAATCATTCGATAAACTTGCGTCAAACTGGCTTGCTCATGTAAGTAGCGCATGTATAACAGCAGACTCGATTCAATTAAAAGTTGACACTGTGAATAAAAGTGATTATGTTATAACATATACCAAAGAATTGTTCTTTAATTGCCCCTTTTATATCATAATTGCTCGACTTAATTATTAATAATGCTATTATACAAAACAGTCACAGATTTTTACTTAGCAAATAACTTCAATTTTTTTTAAATAAAAAAATCTGTTTAGGACATCCTTATCAATTACTTTTTTATTCTCATTGCTAGATTTTTAATTTTGGTTTAAAAGCAATTTTTTAGAATGTTTTACAATTACTTTTAATCTATATCTATATCTATATACATGTATGTTTGCACAAGCAAACTTTTAGATGAAAACTATAGTTATTGCAAATATCATACATTCCAGTATATACAAGTATATTTGATAAGTTTACTTGAATGTGTATGGCCAATTGTAAAAGGGTATTATGGTTTGATGAATCAAAAAATTCTATTTTTTTTCAATCAGTTTTTTAATTTTTATACTATTAAAACTAATCTCGATATTTATTTATAATTTTTTTTAAACTTTTGATTTGTTAGGTTTGATAGAATAAAGAAATTCTCAAGTCTTCAGAAATGCTTTATCTTATAGCCAATTGATGATATCTGACGAGCTTGTAAGACACATGAAATATTTGCCTAAATATTTGCTTAAATCTAAAAATGATTCAATGAAATTCGAACAATTTGTTGTTTTTTATGTTTTAAAGAACAAGGCATATGGATTAAACAATGCATGATTTCACACTGCATAACGAAGCAAGTGAAATAACACTTAGGTCTTTATTAATTTGTTTTTAATCAAAACTGATCTTTTTCACCCAAACAATATATCGAAAAAGAAAGAGGAAGATGTATTTTAAAGGCCTGATATTGTAGAACTGATAATTCATTCTTTCTATACATATGTAAACTTTTATAAAACTTTAAATGCATTTTTTTCAAATCCATATTTTTCAACTTTATCTCAGGTTTTTCTCAAAAACTATTGAACTGATCAACTTCTGCCTCGAAACAAACTATTTATAATATTTGTGATTGGAACTAAAATTTTTTCAATATTTTAAAGTTTTTTATAGCTTATAAAAATTTAAAGTTTGCAAAATTCCATTCTAAAAATTTTCAATTGATCCCCATTTTGTTTACGCCATTGAGATAAATGATTTATTCTATTTTTAACGGTAACCACATTTGTATACATTAAAATTAACATTGGATTTTTGATTTAAGATCAACTCGATGGACGCAATCTGTGGGATAATATAAATAGAATTTTTAAAATCACGTTATAAATAATATCTTTACTTTTTTAAATCACGTCATTTATAAATAATAGCTTTATTTTATATTAATAAGGATTGAAAATTAAGTAATAAAACGTATCTAAAACATCAATACTCTAGATGTTTTTAGTTGAGAGCAAACAATTTATAAAAACAGCCTTTAAAATGGTCCTTTAAACTAGAATATCCTCTTAAATTCTGAAAACTGAAACTGAAAAAAGTTTGTACAAATACTGGAACTATAATTGTTTTGCAGGCCATAAAATGCCCGTTGTACCTGGAGGAGCTTATCAGCAAGGACCATCTTGTTTCGACAGAATGAAATTGGGTTTTACAATCGGATTTTGCGTGGGCATGGCCTCCGGTGCACTCTTCGGAGGATTTTCCGCCCTTAGGTGTATAAAAGATCAGAGTACATGTGTATTATGCTTGCATTAGATTACACATTGGAAATTGTGAATTGAAGATTAGAATTCAACTAATCAGATAATTTTAATCTATGTTGGTCGAATTTTAATTAAGGCTGTTACTCTTTTAACAACTTTGAAAATTTAAAACTTTTATGTTTATTTCTACCAATATAGATTAACTTTGATTTCAGTTTAACTTGCTTTTTGTCTCTTTCTAATTGTTAGAGTTAGAAAATGATAAAGAGTAAAGATGGCTTAACTGATAAGGAAGACGACAAAAGTGTTCACGCCCGATTTTAATGAGCCTTTAATATGTTATAGTATAGATCAAAATAAGGGACACGTTTTTACACGGTTCTCTTATTTCATTTTTGAAATAATTAGTTAACCCTTAAACACATTACTGGAAATTCTCCTAAAATTTCGCTTACTGTGTGAAGATGAAATGAGAAAGAAAATTCAGTGGAAAAAAAGTTTGAAGTCTCTTCTGGCGACCGCTATGATTAACCAACTTCATTGTTTAACTAAAATAAAATGACACGGAAGTAAAGTTTTTTTCGAAAAGGTCTCTCAGACTCACTTGTGTGTTTAAGGGTTAATCAGACTTGATACATGCACATATATAAACAAAGAACAATAATGGACAATATAATATGATTCAATTGAGAAGATTAAAAAACTAAAAATAAATTTATTTTTAAATGAATTAATGAATTAATAATAAATTAACACGAATGTTGTTTTTTGCTTTTTGCCGATTGATTTTATGCTTCTTCACGTATTGTTTTATCAAAATTGACGAGATAAAAATTGAATTCTGGAAAAAAAAACAAGATACATGTGACAATAATTATGGCAGTTGATAAAATAAAAGGCAAAAAGTAAGAAACAGGAAACAAAGAGCAAAATATAGATTATAGATTATCTTCTTTATAGTAAAATTAAAACAATAATTAGATCATCTTAAGTACGAAAGTTAAGATAGAATAAAATTGATAAAAATAATTAAAATTACATATACATTTTTTAATTTATTAACATAATTACAACATTAAAAATCTTATTTTGTCATATAATTTAATAAACGCGATACTATAACTGTTATATTAACTCTTAAACACACCGATCATGTAAAATACGGAAACACATTTTTGGGTCTGGGAGACTTTTTTAACTTTGAGAAGCTATAACTTTGATTATAATCAATATTTTTCTACGATTTTTTTAAAAATGAAAGTTCAAAATCTCAGTAATGTAACTGCTCAATCGGCATTATCGAAAAATAATTTACTGTGAAGTTATAAAAGAAAAACCATTAAGCAAAAATGAGAAATTGGTCAAAAATCCACTTTTCCTTCAAAAAATCATATCTTCGCAACAAAAAACGTTTAAGGACTTTCAAATACGGCGTTTTAAAGGTAAAGAGTCACACTTTCAAAATAAAATTTGGTAAAGTCATTCCTTTTACAAAGTATAATTATGTAACATGGAGAATATGAGGTATTTTTGGGCATCTAAAAATCTACTTAAAAAAAAAAAAAAAAAAAAAAAAAAAAAAAATCCATATCTTTGCAACAAAAAACTTTGAAGAATTTTACAATACGGCGTTTTAAAGCTAAAGATTCATACTTTCAAAAAAAAAATTATATCTGTCATTTCTATTAAAAGATGTACTTATGTAACAAGGCGAATATGAGGTATTTTTGATTAAATCGTGTCTAAAATTGAAAATTGATGTGTTTCATGATATATTTCGGAAAAACTGCCTTTTCTACAGTATTTTATAGTATTCCAACTTTAGACAGAGTATATGCGAGTAATATCCACAAACCGACCTGTTCGAACGTATTTTGTCCAGCTTTTTAATGTAAAATACTTACAAAAAAAGTTTCACTTACACACTATGGGTCGCATTGACCCTAACAAAACTTTGCTACCGTGCCGTTCGAATTCTAGTTGACCAAAAAAGTTGATCAACCATATCAATCGAAAGAGGAGATTTCAAACTTTTTTTACGTCTTGGTCCGAACCTCCTATCTCATTCCGTCTTCACATAGCAAGTGTTCAAAACTTCATATGGAGTCTCTCAGACCCACTTACGTGTTTAAGGGTTAAATTGATAATTTAATGTATAATTTTGATTCTTCAAAACTATGAAGATTGAAATATTGTATCAAAGCTTCGAAGTTCGAAGCATTCGAAACAAATCAGTTCTAATTCTAATTTTTAATTTGTAATCCTCAGTCTTCAATGTGTAGTCTGATACCAGCTTTAGGCAACACTTAATTAAATATAATTGTAAAACTTTTTCTAGATATGGATTGAGGGGGAGAGAATTGTTAAATAGCGTTGGCAAGGTAATGCTTCAAGGTGGCGGCACGTTTGGCACGTTCATGGCTATCGGGACAGGAATACGATGCTAGCTAGGGCGGAGTTACCGCGGAGTATCTTACAGCCCTTCTTTTTTTTGTTGCGAATTTATTCGTTTATATTGTAAGCGCGAGTCATTAAGCCTTTAATAAAGATAGTAATAAGGAAAATAAGAACGTACCTTCCATGGCGACCACGGTTGTATCATCCATAGGATTCGTTTTTCCGGGGATGTTGAGCCCGAAACTCAAGTGTCTGATCTTGTGCGTCATGTTGAAGTGGGACGAAGTATAAGGTTGAACATCGTGCACTATAGCAAATCAAAGAACGAACATGAGAGCGTGGTACAGGAAATTATAAATATTATAAGGATAAAATTATAAACATAAAATATTATAAAGATAAAATAATGAATATTATAAAAACAAAAAACCGCCGAGTCTCTCGTTAACTCACCATGAACATGATTGACTGAGAAACTGACGCCTGGAGCGATGTGAAAACTACCACCGACTCTGTTCACCTCCATATAACCATAGATTTGACAGCCTTGCGTGAAGGCATGCTTGAGTTTTTCCATGGACTTATCATTTTGACACTGTTTAACATCAGCTGGATCCGGTGGCGCCCATTTTTTGCGCCTATAGGCCTCCCATACATCCTCGCATGTGTTGCAACATCTATGCAAATAGAACGAAATTTTATCAAACATATGAATTACAATAACGAAATACAGAGCGAAATAAACGAGTAAAAGGACGTTAAAATTTACAATTTATATATTTGTGCGATTTAATTATACGCAAGTCATCTTGTTTTAATTCTACTAACAAAAAAAAAAGAGTAATTTGATAACTTTTACAACATAGGATTTAAATATACACTGAAACAATTATTTTTACTATTTTCGGACTTAATTCTCAAAAGGGAAACAAAGAATCAATTATGAACAGAAGTTTGACACATACACACACGCACGCGCGCGCGCGCGCGCGCGTGTGTGTGTGTGTGTGTGTGTGATTGCTTATTGCAGTTTATTTTTGTATTGTGACTTAAGAGGATTTTGCAAAGTCCAAACGTTTCGCTGTTTACTTAATTAGCACAGATATAAAGATTGTTAATTTTAATTTTTTCGCTTGTTTATTTCGATTGTAATATGCTTTGTTCATAGACTTTATAAGTGAATTGGCAATACAAAGATCGTGTCCGTACTTCTCTTTCTGCGAGTGTCCAAAAGTACAAGTCACACGCACACAAATACACATATTGATGTATTCTGATTGTATACATTTTCACTGATATATACAATGTATATTTCCGGATACTTGGAGAAAAGAAAGCTACTAAAAAGTATATTTCTCTCTGTAACATCTTTTGGACAGTTTTTTTTGCAGAAACTATAGCAATTATCAGTTCATATTTATATAAGATTTATAGTTTTGTTCTTTGAATAGGAGCTAAATTAAACATTTTATTTTATAAATGCATTAATGAAGTATTTTAATCTAGAGCACGAAGAAGTTTGTCTATTAATGGGAATTGTTTTGTTGAATTGCTAGACATATTTCTCTATGCTTTTATACATCCCCTCCTATGTACTTAATAATTATCTATAGATTTTAGAACGGTGAAATGTTTATTATTAACAAATTAATGTGTTGTCACATTAATTTGTTGATGACATAAGCGAGCTTGTCTGTTTGTTTATTATTAATTGTTGTATTATGTAAATTTAAAAACATTTTCAAGATAAATAAAAATACTGTAAATTATTAAAATGGCAGTTTTAAAAAACCAATATATCGATTTTTTAAAATAAAATTGATTAAATTGAACTTGTTTGAAAAAAATAGTTAAAGTGATGCGGTAGCATGTATCGCGACGCCAAGTATTTTGTAGATATCGTAATAATTCAAATTTATGCGATAAACAGACGTTTATTTATATATACACAAAAGATGCAGTCGATAACTTCAGTAGTTTCCAAGAAATCATATCAATCAACTTAAAAAATGTTTTTCCTAAAATGTAACATAAAAATTAATAAACATTTAGCCGTATTAATTTATAAATATTTACTAAATATGTACAAGTAAATGTGTAAAGGCATCGAAGAATATATGCAGTTTTCTAATATCCAAAAATAAGTTACTTTTTTGCATTCCATAGAAAAAAAGAACATTCTTGTTTTGAGAATACTTTTATTTTCGAAATAAATATTAAAATGAAATTATATAGCGTTAAACAGACATCACTGACTTAGAATGAAGTATTTTAGTTTCATCCAGAAAAATATATTTTCATTATTCAATTTTCATGAGTTGAGAGGATAAAATGTCAGATGAAAAAGTTAATATTTTGAAAAGAATTAAAATTTTTTAACACTATTTTTAAATATCATACTGTACTCTTTAGGTAATTATTATAATATTGAAATAAAAATATGTTTTGCTGGAAATTTAAGATTATTAAATTCTTTAAAGATTAAATTAATATAAACAAGATTACCATTATTTTGCTTAATCAAGAAATTATATTCATGAAACGATGATTCTAGAAATAATTATTAAATAGAAAATATTAATTATAATTTTATACTAATGTTTTTGATACTATTTTTCTATGTAAACTAAAATACTCCCTTAAACAGATCTCCTCTTAATGTACGTTATATGTAGAATCTTACTTCATAGTGTCTGTGGCTGCTCCGTAGCAATCGCCACAAGTCTCTGTGGTAGAACCGATCTCCACTGCCTGTAAAAATGTTCTGTCCAATAATAACTGAATTCGCAAACGGATATTTCGATCAAAGGATACCTACAGAAATCCTGCATTACCTTTTCCGTAGTTTTACTGACAGCCTTCGCGTCTGTAATATCTGCAATAAAATATTTCTCTTTACATGTGGCACTTTTAGTTGAATAGTTGCTACAGCATCAATTGCTGAACCAGTAAATGATGGTTTAGGAAAAAATATTCAAATAATGAATCTTCAAAATAATAAATTGCAAATTGATATTTTTTACTTAATTTTCATACAAATTTCATTAAAATAATTTTTTACTTGAAATTTCACTATATTAAGTTTTTATTTGTTTATTGACCTATGCAATGACTCTATGCGATGACCCTATATCGAGAGAAACATCACACTTACTTGTTCGTTGTGGATCCTCTATTGGTTTGCCGTTCAAATCTAACCGTCTCTTGAAAATATTGTGTTCTATGTGCAAATGCTGCTCGCCTGTCGTGTCCATGGCGTCTATTGATAAAACTGCAAAATACTGAAATGATGGAGGCTGACATCGTCTTCTTCGTCATCTACATACTGGTACAATCTGTACTTACGATCACAAGATACAGCGGGGACTATTATATCCAAGTTGATTCTCAGTTTAGAACCCCTGGATGTATCTACAAATAATTCCTCGCTCATACTTGGTGTAAGATAATAGTTTACCTCTGACAAAAACAGTATGCCCATGATGATTGTACTAATGATTGTAACTGAAAAAGCATCATTATTTCATTTGCATTGGCGTGATATGAGGTCGGCGATTTTTATCGTAACGCGGTCCGACACATCAAGTTGCGCTTTATTCATTATCATACTCAAAGAAAAAAAAAAAATTATATCAGCAACTGAATTTGTGAACAAATAGCTCCTCAATTATGTATTACAAAGTTGTAATAAAAACAATAAGTTATAAATTTAAGAAAATACAGTAATATTAACCATTTGTACTAAAATTATTGGATAAACTATAGAAAAATACTAATGTAAATGCAAAAAAAATTAAATCAACTTAAGATTAAAATTTGGGATTCCTTGTTTTCATTCCTAGCACTTAGGGCATCACTGCTCCACTGCTATCACAGTTATTCCGATCTTAATTGGTCGTAAGCTGAAAAAATATATTTGTCATAAATTATTTGTAGTAAAATCTAGATAACTATGTAATTATAGTTGAGGTGCTATTTTATTATAAATAGTTGCACAAATATTGTTGCTGTGATGACAATTATTTTATAGTTATTGCAATTAAAGTTAATTGCAATATAACTATAAAATAGTTGATTAAATTATGTACATTAATTTTACATATAAAATTTGTATAGTTATCACTTTTATATTATTGCTATGAATTTTTCTGACTGTAGTTATATGTAAATAATGGCTCTTATTAAACATCAAGAAACATACATGTTAATACAAGCATGGAACGCAAATTGAAATTTGATTGTCAATACAAAATATTTATGTCAATATAACAAAACGTATTTGAATAAAATCATATAAATCTGTGATTGGTCATGATCCTAGTAATTTGTTTTCAATGATTTCAATATATTGACATTAAAGCAACAATTTACATATATACTGTCAGCAATTTAACAACAAAACAGTAGCATCAAAGTTACCTTGTGTTGTTGGCAATATAATAGCATTGTGTGATCCTATAAATTATTATGCCCAGATAATGAAGGATGTCTGACTAAAATTGTACAAATCTGTGATGTTTGCCTTATATTTGTCCTTAATAAAATATTGGTCTTCGAATATTAACATTGAAGTAATATAATATAATATGCAGACAACAATATACATATGTATTGCTAGCAGTTTGATAGCAGTATCGAAGTTATCTTGCGTCGTCGATAATATAACAGTATTATGTGATTTTATAAATTATTATGACAGTATGGCAATAAAATGAAATTTAATGATAATCATTTCAAAGATAAGTTGCTAGCAAGTTGTTAGCAACTTATCTTTAAAAGTTGTCGTATTGTGAAAGCATCAATTTACTAACAAATGCAAACTCAATTACAGTAATTTTGGTAGCAACATGTGATATGATTATAAACAACATGCAAGCAACAATACAAACATGCTATCTGGGATTTTGATGAAGCAGATTACAATCCATTAAAGTATTTCATTCAACAAAATATTTAAGCCTGTTTGCATCAATGTAAATAAACTTTAAACTTAGTTTAACTTCTCAGATAACAAAGCGTATCTCAGCAAAATAGCACAAATTTGTGTTTGTTGATACTAGCAATTGGCTATATATTTGTCTTCAACAATTTTAACTTGAAGCAACACAACTAATTTTAAATTGAATACAACAATGTATATGTGTATTGCCAGTAATTTTATGGTAAGATAGTAGCATAAAAGTTATCTCACATTAGGCATTTTTCAACAAGTGACACAGGTGTGTGTTGATATAGTGAATCATTTTATCCTTGTTTGTCAATGTTAAATAAAATAATTCACTGTGTTGTACTGTCCTTCCATGTTTCTTGCTGGAAAACGTCAGTATCCATTGTCAGTAATATAGCAGTATTATGGAGACTTTTCAGTGTAGATGGATGCAGGATGGCACTGTGTAACAGCGTATGCACAATCCAGTTTCAAACTATGACACAATTGTAGCTAAAATGCTGTTTGATTGTGTTGTTTTGTATCACTGTCCATATAGAACAGAGTCATAATAAAACTGTCATTATGACTTTATGCGTCATTCAAATATACACAAGATATTCTTATGATATTATTGAGTGACAAATAATAAGCTTATGATATTATTATGACTTGTGTATGTATACATGTGTATAGATTTCAGTCTATGGATACCAATATTACAGTTTGGCGATGAATTGTAATGATAAAATAAAAGACAAGTATTGTGTCATACTGTATAATAAAGTGTATGATTCTATTCCGTTGTTGGAAAGCACCCATTATAACAAAACGGCAAGAGCATGAATTTTGATGATAATTTTAAAGTTACCAGCAAGTTGTTACTCAAAATTGTTATGTGATGACATTAGATTGCTAAAAAAAAATCTAAATTCAGTTACTAAAATTCTGGTAGCAATACATATTATGAAGCAATAATACAGACACATTACTATCTGGGTTATCTTCTAGCTTTTTCTAATTTCTAGAATCAGAATATATAGAAAGTAAAATTATATATAGCATTAAATCGAGATTAAAATTTTGAGAATTAGAAAAAGAATTAAAAAATTCAGCTCTAAGAATGAAAAGAAGATAGAAAATTAGTTAAACCGAAACTAAATTTAAACTATTGGTGCACACGGGCCTTAGGAGGTTATGTGTTCACCGGTACTGTTTCATCTTGCATCAATCAATTAGTTATTTAACGCAGCGGAACGTAGATGATACATTACTCCTTGTGGAGTATTATCGTGGAGAATTATCTCGCTTTCGTCGACGACGGACGGTCACCGTCCGGTAGATCGTGAAGGATGGTATATCGCGTTTACCGATGGCGCCGCTGAAGGTTCTCACGAGGATATCAGCCTCCTCGCGCACTTTTGGATGCACGTCCAGCTGCCGTAGCATCTGCATCTTCCCGACGACCGCGTAGGGACGATGGACAACGTTTTCTCTGGATATTTTTCCACACAACACATTTATATGTCATGACAAGCCGCCCAAGCCGCCCTGCGCCTGTCACACTGTTTGCCACCTGCCACTGTCTGCCACCTTGAAACGTGGCAGACAGCATGCTACCATTGGTCGACTTAGAGAGAGCTTTAGCATAAAAAAAAAGAGTTTGAAAAATGTTAAAACCATGATACAAACTAGTGATTTTTATAATAAATTTAAAAATTTAATAAATAATAAAATTAAATAAAAATAAAAACACATTATTTATTTACATAACGTTACAATGCATTGTCATTGTTTTATTGTCCTAAGAATGTTTTTTTATTATTTTCTTTATTTGCAATTTTTAATTTAAACTAGAACAAAACATGCGCGCGCTATATAGAGCTTTCACTATTATCTACATAATTTCATACAAATGACAACTTAAAAAATATATATATAAAATAAAAGAAATTTTCTAAAAATTGATAAAATCCCTCCCATCCAAATTTTTAGTTAGATAAATTTGGAATTCTTCTGTAACAAAATAAAATTATGTTTTAATTAAATAACATAAAGACAATATCTATTTTAGCTTATCGATACAATTAGAAAATCAAAAATATAAATAAATTCTATATTTTTCTTAAATATTTAAATATTTAATATTCAAGCTTTAATTTTTAAAACAGACATTTAACAGACATTAATATGAGACGTGCACACTCGCATGATGTATTTGATAGAAATAAGATCGAGATAAAACTAATATAAACGATCATAGCAAAATTCATTATAATCATTACAATTACTTATGCCTATTAATATCAGTATTATTAAATTGATTAGTCAATTCTAATAATTAGACAATTTAACATTGCGATATTACTATTTTGATTTATCAACTGTGTTTTGTGAACGACAGTTATGGCGTGGAGTTTGAAGAACCAGAAAATTTATACAAAATAATATAAAAAATATTATTACTGAGCTACTACTAATTGTAAGAACCTGCTGATTGTTTGTTGGCTTGATTTTGTTTCTAAAATCTTAATTTATTGAATATACGCGATCCTTTAGAAAAAGGATATAATTTTTTTAATCTTTTATGTATTTTATATAATCTTTAAATTTTTTTTAGAGAATTGCTGAATGCGTACCGGTCTTCTAAAACATATCTTTTTAATATTTTACATTTTAACTTTATATAAACATTTATTGATAAAAATAGAAAGTTAATAAGATATAAAGAAGACAAAAACTTTATAAGTTTTATTTTGTTTTGTACATGCTATCAGTATTTTAGAAAATCAATTTAACAGCATAACATTATACGAATTTATAATATGTAATATCACAATATTCGTAATAAGTAAAATTGTTTATCATATTACATTTTTTCAGAAAATTAGACTTAATCCTTAAACACACCGATCCTGTAAAATACGGAAACACATTTTCGGGTCTGGGAGACTTTTTCAACTTTGAGAAGCTATAACTTTGATTACAATCAATATTTTTCTACGATTCTTTTTTAAAACAAAAGTTCAAAATCTCAGGAGTGTGACTGCACAATCGGCATTGCCGAAAAATAATTTATTGTGAAGTTATAAAAGAAAAACCATTAAGCAAAAATGAGAAATTGGTCAAAAATCCACTTTTCCTTCCAAAAATCATATCTTTGCAATAAAAAACGTTTAAGGACTTTCAAATAAGACATTTTAAAGCTAAAGAGTCACATTTTCAAAATAAAATTTGGCAAAGTCATTCCTTTTAAAAAGTATAATTATGTAACATGAAGAATGTGAGGTATTTTTGGGCATCTAAAAATCCACTTAAAAAAAAAATCATATCTTTGCAACAAAAAATTTTGAAGAACTTTACAATACGGCGTTTTAAAGCTAAAAATTCGTACTTTCAAAAAAAATTATATTATTGTCATTTCTATTAAAAAATGTACTTATGTAACAAGGCGAATATGAGGAATTTTTGATTAAATCGTGTCTAAAATTGAAAATTGATATATTTCGGAAAAATTCTTTTTTCTACAACATTTTATAGTATTCCAACTTTAAACAGAGTATATGCGAGTAACATCCACAAACCTGTTCGAACGTATTTTGTCCAGCTTTTTTATGTAAAATACTCACAAAAAAAAGTTTCACTTACATACTAAATGGATTGCATTGACCCTAACAAAACTTTGCTGCCGTGCCGTTCGAATTCTAGTTGATCAAAAAAGTTGATCAACCATATCAATTGAAAGAGGAGATTTCAAACTTTTTTTACGTCTTGATCCAAACCTCCTATCTCATTCCATTTTCACATAGCAAGCGTTCAAAACTTCATATGTGGTCTCTCAGACCCACTTACGTATTTAAGGGTTAAAAGTACCAAAAAATGGTATTTTTAAATGCTTTTGCGTTAAAATAAAAAATAATTGCGAATGTATAAAAAAAGTGAAAAAAGTTGAAATTGCCGGACAGTATTATTTTTTGATGCACATAATGCAGACTACATGGTAAATTCCACAATGTCCAGACTTTTTTAATGATTTTTAAATAAAAAATTGAGAAAAAGAGAATTATTGTATATCCGTAAATTAATTTCTTCCACTACAGAAATGTTTTTTTAAGAAATACGGAAACTGTTATTCCAGCCATCACTACAGAAATTTGAATTAGCAATGCGTTTACTTCGACGCAACGTTGTCGCGATCTTGTCACAAAAAGACAAACAAAATTTATAAAAGTTTAAAAATTTCCAGCAAAAATGTCGTTTGCTGTATTACCCAAGCAGAAAAGAAATATTTAAAAAATGTTTTAAAAATTATTTGAAAAACGTTTTAAAAACGTTTTCAAAAACGTTAAAAATAATGAGTATAGTCCCCTTTTTTTCATTAAAAAAATGTTTATTTTAACTTAAAAAACATGTTTGTTAAATGTTATAAAAACATTTTTTAAATATTTAAAGAAAACGTTTATTAAACATTAAAAAAACATTTTTTTTTAACGAAGCATAAATGAGCAAAACAATATTTTAAAAAGAAAAAACATTTTAAAAACTTTTGCAATAAAAAAATTTTTTGAAAACGTGAAAATTCATGGATTTACGCCCCTTTTTACATTAAACAAATCTTTTTTTAATATTGATGTTTTATCTTAAGAATTTTTTTTTAGAAATTTTCACGCGGTTACCAATCCAAGTCGCGACCTCGGTGAACGTTGTTTGACATCTGTGATCGCTGCGAAACTGATCCCTCGTGATGATCTGTAAACATTTTGTGCTAATACATACGAGTATGCATCACTGATAGATCTGGTCAATATATGTTATCAAAAAGACAAAATATATAAATTAAAGTATATTATTTATAATATACTTTATAATATATTTTGTCTTTTCGATAACATACTTAATAAATATATATAATTAAGTTAATTTTTTACTGATTTTTATAGATGATATTAAAACATTTTTTAAACAAATTTTAAAATCAATAATAATTGAAAAATAAATAGCTCAAATGTTAAATTAATAATAAATAAAGATATTTTTATAGATGAAAAATAAATAAAAAAATTAATATTAAATAAACATTAAATAAATATTAAATAAACATTTGAAAAATGCTTACTAAAATTATTTTTTCAATTAAATAATTCATGAAAAAAATAAATACTTAAACAATATTAAATAAACGTTTAAAAAACGTTTAAAAAACGTTTATTTAAAAAAACAATAAATATTAAATAGATATTAAATTAATATTCAATAAATATTAAATTAATCTTTTAAAAAATGTTTTAACAAATGAAAAATTAATGTGAAGTAAATATTAAATTACCACAGCCCTTCTAGCCCAGTCCTTTCCGAATTTCCTCTTTCCTATTCCCCATACCTCTCTCATCACCACCGCTCCTTTTTTGATTCTCTCCTCTATAAGCTCTTTCTGCCCCCCCATTTGCCATCATAATGTACCCCAGATATTTATACCTTTTCACTTCCTTTATTTCATTTCCTTTCCATTTCTATATTATCTTTTTCTGTCTCTCACCCCCTCTTCTACACCTCATCACTTTTGTTTTCTCCACATTTACTTCTAATCTTTTCTGTTCTACATATCCTTCTAATGTTTTTATTAACCCTTTCATCCCTGCTTCATCCTCTGCCACCACCGCCACATCGTCCGCAGGGAATAGATTTTTCTTCCCTTCACCTTTACTCTCCCTTATCCCCCTTTTTCTAACTCCTCATCCAAATCCGCTAACAATAGTGTGAACATGCGGAGGCTCAACGGACATCCCTGTCTCACTCCTCTACCTGTTCAAAAGTTGTCTTTCCCTTCCTTTCCCCCACCCTTACTCTACTGATGATTTGATAGGTTGGTGTGGACGGTGGTTAGCTATGGTGCAGAAATTTGGGGATGGAAAGAAAGGGAAGGGATAGAGAGGATACAGGACAGGTATGTAAAATGGGTAATAGGGGTGGGAAGGTACACACCGGGGTACATGGTAAGGGAGGAGGTGCAGAGGAAAAAATTAAGGGGAAGGGCAGGAATGAGGGCATGGAGCTATGAAAAGAAACTGGGAGAAGGAGGAGGGGGGAGTTGGCAAAGTTGTGTTGGGAGGAGATAAGAGGTAGAGTGAAGGAGAGAAAGGTGATGGGAAAATGGGAGGAAGAAAGAAGAGGTTTCTATGAAGAAAAGAGCTAGAATATCAAAGAAATAGAAAAGTTGAGAGAAGAGGGAGGGTTAAGGGGGGAAGAGTTGGTAGCAAGAGAGAGGAGGCGGCAGGAAGAGGAAAGGTGGGAGAGAATTAGGAGCTCGAGGTTCAACAGATGGTATAACAGAGTGAAGGGGAAGGAAGTGCCGGAGTACTTAAAGAAGGATTGGAAGGAGGAAAGATGGAAAAGGATTGCAAGGTTTAGGTTAGGAGACGGTATGAGAGGAGGTAGATACTGGGAAGAGAAAGAGAAAAGAAAGTGTAGGAGATGTGGATGGGGAGAGGAAACATGGGAACATATATGGGAGGAATGCACGGATTGGGGGACGGAAAAGGGATGGCAAGAAATGGTGGAAGAGGTTTCAGGTGAGAGGGGAGAGGGAGAGGTTTGGATGAAGAAACTGGAGGAGATGAGGGAGGGAGGAGGGTGGCTGAGTAAGAATGAGAGTGTGGAAGAAAGAGAGGAAAATGCGGCGGAAACGGAGGTCCAGAGAATGAGTGTCGAGGTATGAATGGATGAGTGATTTTTCTCTCTCTCTCGTGCGTTGTAAAGGATACGAGAAATAAAATGTCGAAGCTATGTAAACGGAGCGGAGGTTCGCAGTGTACTCCGCAAGGAATAAAGTACCATATATATATATATATTAAATTAAAGTTGAATAAATGTTAAATTAATGTTTTTAAAAAATGTTTTTTCAAATGAAAAATTAATGTGTAATAAATATTAAATTAATGTTAAATAAATGTTAAATTAATGTTTTAAAAAATGTTTTTTCAAATAAAAAATTAATGTAAAATAAATATTAAATAAACGTTAAATGAATATTAAATAAATGTTAAATAAATATTTCCCCAAATCATTATTTTAAATATTTAATTTATGTTAAATAAATGTTAAATAAACGTTAAATAAATATTAAATAAATATTTTCTCTAAATTATTATTTTAAATATTTAATTAATGTTAAATAAATATTTAATAAATGTTTAATAAATATTTTTGTTATAATGAATTGTACAATGAAAAATTAATATTAAATAAATATTAAAAAAACATTTAAAAATATTGTGTGCTGATCAATAAGTTCTAGTCGTTACATTAATCATGAACTGCGAGTATGTAAAAAGATGGTGACTTCTCAGTTTGGAAAATTTTTTGAGGGACAGAATCAATTACCGTGGGTGTACTTCATAAAAGATAAACATTAAAAGAATATTAAAGAAATATTAAGTATACGTTATATGAATATTTACTGAAATCATTTTCTCAAGTGAATAATTAAAAGCAAATTTATATAATGTTAAATAAACGTTAAAAAAATGTTTACTAAAGTTATTTTTTAATGAATAATTAACAACAAATAAGTATTTACAAAATATTAAATAAACGTTAAAAAATGTTAAATAAAATTATTTTCTGAAATGAATAATTCATAAAAAATAAAAACTTAAAAAATATTTTTCCTATTTTTCTCTATTTGAAAAAGTGCATGTTATTGTAAATCGATAATTGTATCTTTCAAAGTTTATTGTTGACGCTTTTCCGTAATGCTGATTTTGGTTCTCCCGCGCTACATAATGACTGTGAGCTACTGTCATCGCAGAGATCGCATTTTGACGTTATGTATATCGAGGGTTAATAGTAAATTTATAATTAGAAACTTATATAATATTGAAAGTTGTGTAACGCGCGCTTGTTTTGCTAGTACATATAAAAAACAAAGTATTGAAAAAATATTAAATAAACGTTATGCAAATATTTACTGAAATTATTTTGTATAATAAAAAATTAATGGGGAATAAATAAATAATTAATGAAAACTAAATATTAACCAAATGTTAAATAAACATTTAAAAAACGTTAACTGAAATCATTTTCTTTAATCTACAATTAATGGCGAATAAATGTTTACATAATATTAAATAAACATTAAAAAAATGTTTTGTAAAATCATTATCTCAAATGAATTATTAATGACAAATGAATATTTATAAAACGTTAAATAAACGTTCAAAAAATGTTAACTGAAATCATTTTCACTAATCTACAATTAATAGCAAATAAATATAATATTAAATATATAATATTAAATAAACATTTAAAAATTATTTTGTAAAATCGTTATCTCAAATGACTTATTAGTGACAAATAAGTATTTATAAAACGTTAAATAAACGTTTAAAAAATGTTAACTGAAATCATTTTCTGAAATAACTAATTTATGAAAAATAAATGTTTACATGATATTAAATGTTTTAAAAATGTTTTTGAGATAACATTTTTAAAAATAATTCTTTAATGAAAAAAAAATGTTAAATAAATGTTAAATAAATATTTTTTTCTGAAATGAGTTGAGAAAATGAATATAGATGAAAAATAAACATTTAAAAAACATTTTTTAAATATTTTTTCCTGCTTAGGTAGTCTGCCTTTTGCTTTTTCTCTTCTTCTTTGTTTCGATGTCTCTCTCCTTATTATTACAGTTATGTTAATGATATATAAAATCTTTTCTCTTAGAATATTTTTTTTTAGAATCAATTAAGTTATATAACGCGACTGTGTAATATAATATAATATAATATAATATAATATAATATAATATACGTAATATAATATAATATAATATAATATTAAATAAATTTAAGGCCGAGAAACAAGCAGTAACGGTTGTCAATTAAAATATTTATTCCAAAGTCAGTGGGACGTTTCGGACTTACTTGTCCTTCTTCAGCCATGTACAAGTTATTTACATGGTTTTGGATTGATACAAATTAGATTTCTTAGATTAGTATTGAGTGTATGTCCGGATGTTGTAATCTGTCCGTCATTTTTACAGTGTTGACATGATGCAGATGTTCCGTAACGCTAACAAGTCAAGTGAGACTTGTAAGTCAAGTGAGACAACGTTTCGTAAATGCGTGTCTTTGTGTGCGGATTTTAGTGTCAACCGATACCATAACAATAATTTGGATAGACTACAAAGGTTAAAATAAATAATGATAATTTAGACACAAAATTTGGCACGGTTCTCTATCCTTTAGCTAATTTTTTACACGAGATCATATCTATTCCTCACTCGATGTCCCACGTTAACAATAGCTTTGATCTATATAGCTTACTCACAGGGATAATAATACCAGACTCACACATCTTAATTTCTTTAGATGTTACATCACTTTTTACAAATGTGCTCATAAATCTAGCCATAGAGGCCATTAAAAATAGATGGGATTACATTGGAAAAAACATAAAAATCCCGATAGATGAATTTTTGTTTGCTGTGGAGTTTGTCATGTCGTCTACATTCTTTACATTTAGCAACATCTTTTACAAACACATGGCACGCCTATAGGATCTCCATTATCTCCGATTATTTTGGACATCGTTATGCAAGACCTAGGGGTCGATCATGTAACATTTTCCCTAGGGCGGAAACGTGAAAAGTGAAAAGTTTCACGTGAACTGCACGATCATGTACGATTCCACGGGATCATGTAACTCACTCATGAGCGGAAATATGAACTTTTTCACGTGAACTTTTTCGCCATCAGCCGTGATAGCGAAAAAGTGAAAATTTAGGGAATTAATAAATTGTATGTATTTCGAAATTAGAATAAAAGTGTGGTAACAGTGTGGTAACAGTTTGAAGAGGTATTATTGAAGGGGTTAACTTTTTTGGTATTGCATTGCGTTAACAGGATAAGCTAATGTACGTAAATAAAAATAATGCTTTTATGATATAATTAGATTTGATATTTATATTTGACAAGTTGATATTTTAATAATTATATAGAATGAGGTTTCATCAAATGCAAATTTAGATAAAAATATACTTTAACGTGTTTTGATACACAATGATATAAGAAAGGTGTGTCTTGTGAAATATATAGAATATTAATCAATCATGTAAGTGTTTATAACTTATAAATTTGGAAAATACATGTGTGAGCGGAGAATTCAGTTTTGATAAAGGTCCGTATTCTAAATTATTCAATATTTTTTAATTAAACAAAGATAAATTTAATGACTAATGAAATTAATTTACTTTAAAATTTGTATAAATATAAAACTTAATTAAAGTTAATTTTGAAAAACAATGTTTGTATTAAATTACAATGTAATTTTTAGAATTAGATTACTACATAATAAAATAGTTGTTACAATATATAGATCATCGAAAATAAATGTAATATATATTATATTTGTAAATTAAGTTTATGCAATATAACTAAAAAATATTGCTATTTATTTATGAATATATTTTTTTACAATTTCTTTTTTTATATAATTAAACTTTTACAGTAAAAGTTATACTATAAAAGCAGATAGAAACCTTTTTCACGACCGCTTGATAGTTGCGATGACAAATTCGAGCCTCTAAAAGTGAATTTCGGAACGCAACTTAAACTTCCGCGCATTATCCATACATAATCGCTGTGCGTGAAAAGATTCACGTGAACTCTCTATGAGTGAAAAATGAAAAAATGAAAAGTGAAAAATGAAACGTGAAAAGTTCCACGTGAAATTACATGATTGACCCCCTAGGCTGGAGTCCCATGGATGCGGAACGTGCGCAATGCGAAATTGGCGGAACGCTCGTGATTGGTCCGATCAGTTTTACGTCCGTGCCGCCAAATTTTATCTGCAAGTTTTTATTTTATGCGCAACGCTTGTAGGTTACGCCGGTTACTTGTTGTGTGTGTGTGTGTGTGTGTGTGTGTGTGTGTGTGTATGTGTGATAAAAATGGATAACCTTCAACAAAAATTTGTAAGAATAAAAATTATTAGAATTTTGAATAACATACCCAGATGGCACCAAGAAGTCCTAAGAAGTTCACATTGAGCTCAGCTAAAAGAGCAATGAGTTCTTTTTAATCTTCATAAAATATCACGAAAGAATTCATTTTATGTTCTTAAGTACAACAGGGAAAAGAGTTCATCGTTATCAGTAAAAAAGAGTTCATATAATAATACATAAAAAGTTCAGCAATGTATTCCAAAAGAAATCATTTTATATCCATAATGAGTTAAATTGAGAATCATATATAATATAGTATCCATTCTTCCTAAAGAATTCTTTTTACAGCCAATTGTTGAGCTTTTAAAGAATTTATTGAGGATTCATTGAGAACACTTTTTGTGCTATTTGCAGGAAATACTAGATACAATAAAATATTAGAAATTATTTAAATTCTTATCTTTATTTCATAATTTATAAAATTATACAATGTAATAAAGTTATATAACAGTATATATGACATAAAAAGTATGATATAAAGTAAATAGCATAAACAATATATATAGCATAACAGTATATAATATAAAGTATGCGTACGTGGGTGCGTGCGCGCGCGCGCGTGTGTGTGCGTGTGTGTGTGTGTGTGGGTGCGCGCGCGCATGTATATCTTGAAATATTATTTTTCTTTTTGTTTTATTCTATCACTGGCATGTTGTACTCAAATCTTTATTACTTGTCCAATATTGTTCACCGTGTCGGAAGTATTTGCAGCGATTGTTTCTAAAAGAATGTATAATACTTATTGTATGTATATACAATATTATAAATATAATACTTTAAAGTATTCTATAATTGAAACATGCAAATAAGTCGTGTACTATATAGAAAGAATCAAATTTGGGTGGAATTAAATGTATTATTTGATACAAAATTATATCGATATCTTTGCGTGTATCTAGTACTAGTTTAAAAGAGCACAAAAACTAGAACTAAACTAGAGATGAAGTAGAAGATTTATATGTTTAATAAAAGTGAAATAAAATATAACTTTGAATTTATTATATATTCTTATTATATAGTTCTATCGGTGGAAAGTGTAAAAAATGGAAGAGTATGATCAGGATCGATAAAATGTAGAAAAAATGTGTGAAAAATAAATTTTTCTCACATTTCATCAATCTTGACCATATATATTATTAACTGTACAAAAAATGAAACATCGTTAACCTTATTAATTTATGACTATGACAGAAGTATATCAAAAGTATCTTTGATACAAATAAAGTAGGAGAGATAATTATTATATTATATTGTGTTCACTATATAATGTATTGTTACGTGTACTTGTAAAAAAGAAAAAATATGTTAGTGTATTGTACAATTTGTAGATTTCCTTCCGAATCTATTGTTTGTTCTTTTTAGTTTCAAAAGAGTCAATAAACTGCAAAAATGCTACTAAAAAGAATAAATCGTTGACTCAAAGTCGGGCCGAATTAGCTAATCGAATACGGTGTTGTTTTTTATTTTTTTTTCTCGGGAATGCTATTTTAAATAACAATACAATTATGATTTGCGCACTAATTATTGAAACTTTTCTATCTCTAAAGATTTAAAGGATTGCTAAATATATACTATACGTACCGATAATGACTGTGCATAATTTAAAGTCTTTAAACTTTATTGTTTTTCGTTGTCCCGACCACGACAATTGTAATGCAAGTCTATCAGAAATTAGCCACCGCATTACATTTCGAGTAAACTGTCTCGAATTCTTTCCCCCAATTCTCAGAATTCGTCGAATCTAGAAAAATAAACAAAAAATCATTACTATTAATAAATGTTTTCATGATTGTACATATATAACTTTTTATTTAACTCACTAAATCTCTTTGAATTTGATCTGCACCGGTCAAAATAGCGTCGAAATTTGTCAATCGTTCTATCGATGTCAGTGGAAAATCAGGAAAATTTGATCCTTCAACTGCCTCATTCTGATTTTTGTCGTTTCACCGATTTTGTAGCAATATCAAATTTGTTTTATTTAGTAATTGCTTATGATAAACTTTATACTTTTTTTCCGTCAGTGGTTTTAGAAATAATTATAACATATTTATATTATTGCGTACAACTTACCATTATTACATTAATTAATAATATGAAGTTCAATATTTTGTATACTACGAAGCTTACGTTGAAATTTTGCTCATTTTGATTTAATGTTAAATTTTAGAAATCTTGTATGGCTTTTTAATTAATAGTAATTTCATAATATTAGTAGCTTATACTTGCGTTTCAATATTTTCCAGGGATAAATAATAATTTAAAATTAAATTATTATTTACATTTTATTATATTCAATTTTTGTACTATTACACAGAACTTATAAGCAATATTACAGAACATAAGCACATATTCATTAGTATAAGGTTTAAAGAACTTCAAAAAGAAATAAATATAATTTTATATAATACAACAGCTTATGTGTTCTTGATGAAAATAAATTTGTTGCAATTTATTATAGGTATGACATACAAGTAAATATTGTTAAAAGTTGTAATTATACTGGTATAATTACTATTAATTATATTTATTCCTTGCTTCATATATTGCACATTTGTTTTGCATATGTAGATATGCAAAACAAATGTACAATAATTATACAAATCCTTATATTTTTTTTTAAAAGCGTATCAGGTTTATTGAATGTAAAGATAATTACTAAAGAGTTTTAAAATTTATCATTGCCATCAGTATCCACAAGCATTAACTCATTCTCCAAAACACCAACTTTAGTTATAACATCCAATATACAGCAAAAGCAATAGAAACAAATGCAATAAACAAATGCAATATAAAGAATGCAATATATTAGAAATTTTTTGTAAGAAATAAATATTTCTTAAATATTATCAAACCGTTTTAACTATTAAGGTAATCATCTCTGCAGTTATTTGCAGTTTTTTTTAATGGTTAAGAAATGTTTGTTTAAAAAAAAATATTTAATTCGTTGTACAAGAATATATTTCTTAACTGCAAATAATCTTCGGCTTACTATATACATATATTACACAATATTATTTAAATTCAAATTATCTAAAGATGAAAATTAATTGTAAATAATTTTTGTGTAACTAATTCAATTCATATAAGATTTTATGGAAAAGAAGAATCATTAATGCAATTATAAACACATGCTTTTATGATTCCAATAGTATATTATAGAAACCATATACATACATGTCGAAGCTCGGACTTCCATATTGCACAAAGTGGCAGGCTTTTGAACAATGGATTTCGACAACGTATTTAAAGTTATCTTCTCTGCAAAGTAAATTATCTTTAATTATAAACAATATAAGAATGTGTAAGTTGAATGAAGTATTTAAAAATCTGATAAATATGCAAAAATATATATTTCAAGTACGAATCGATTAGTTGTTTTAACACATGAACAACAAGGAATTAAATTGTATAGATGTAATAACATTTTCAATATAAATTAAACAGAAAATGGATTGATTAACTTTAATTTTGAACAAAATTACGTTCGATTTCCCTTATTCAAAAATATCTGTATAATTTAATAGAATATACTGTTTCACTTATATAAATGACTATTTACAATAATTACACATACCATGAATATCATTGTTTTCTTTATTTTCATCCACGTTCTTGTAGCTGCTTGGAGGCAATAGAGAACTCTTGGAGTTTTGTGCAGCTTTCTTATAAGCTGTATCTATTTGAATAAAAGAGATTAACAATGTTGAATATTTCAAAGTAGTTAATAATACAGCACTTATTCATAGATTATTTTAATTGTTTTTTAACTTTTTCGTTTGCTTTTTTTTATTCAAAAGTATGTGTATAACAAACAATGGAATATTGTTTCACGTAAATAAATGAGTGTTTACATTAATATAAAACACATACCATGAATATCACTGTTTTCTTTATTTTTATCGTTCTTGTAATTGCTCGGAGGCAATGTGGAGCTCTTCGATCTCTGTGTAGTTTTTTCACAAGCTGTATCTATTTAAATAAAAGAAATTAACAATATTGAATATTTCAAAGCAGTTTATAGAATAGCAATTATTAATATATTATTTTAATTTTGTTACCCTCATTTTCTTCAATGCTATCATTTGATGAATCACTATCAGAAGTACCGTTAGGAAACTTTTTCTTCTTACAAATACGTTTAGTTCGTTGTTGTTCATCACATACGTTGCGAATAATTGCATCAGTATCATCACCCGTAGAAATATCAGCACAATATTCTTCTACTTAATTGATTTGCCAGTTCAATAGTAGCTATGTAAATATATAAAAAAAAGTTATTATTGCAAAACAATAAAATTGATTCATAGATATCGTAAAGTATACAACACATTGTAATATTGAAAAAGAAATTTCTATTTACCAAAAGGAGCCAAACATTTCTTAAAATGATATATTTGCCATGTTTCAATAGGCAACAAAAAGTGCATTTTCTTTTTTACTATTTTAACATTTTTTGCAGGCCAAACTACTTCTCTTTTTTCAATATTGACCCATGAATGTGGCACCAAAAAAATAAAGTTGGAGCACACAACGACGTAATAATTAGTCATCTGTAAAAATTCATAACCCAGATGTTATGGAAAAGTTCAAAAAGATTTAAGATACTATGAAAAAAGACAAAACTTGCACAGGATTAGATCATTTTATTAATTATATTTATTTTATTAAACTTAATAAAGTAAATATTAACTTTATTTTATTAATTTTATTATTATTTTGTTAATTATTACTAGTCCAAACTAGCATCAAGTTTTATGGATGGCATTCAATGCAAATTTATTAACTTTATTTGTATGAATTATAATCAAAGATCTTAAAAATACAAAAATATTACAGAATAGTAGAAAATTATTTATACTGAAGGAATTTTATTAAGTTAAAAAATTTAGTTTAGTCTATTAAACAACTTTTTTTCTTAGAGTGTCAGTTGAAATTTTCATTTAAAAATTCGGATTTCTGCCATGAGTTCTGGCAACTCTTCGGAAGAGTTCTTTTTCTATAATCGATTAAGAATTTTAAAACTCTTTGGGCAACTAAAACTATTTTTATTATTTTGAAAAGTTTTCATAAAAGTGGAATCAACTTTATAGAGTTGGTTTTTGAACGCATCTCAGAGGAAGCTGATGTTACTAAGCGATAGTCTTTTGCCGCGTGCTGGTCCTTAGACGCTGTCCCTCGCGTTTCTCTGTTATTGCAAATAGCAATTGTTGGAACAGACGGTTGCATAGAAACTGTCCTTCTGCATAACAGATAATAAATATCTTAAAATTTAAGTGTGAACAGAGTGGAGCAACAACTATGGAGCAGTTCCCGAGAGAACGTATCGGCACAAGCATATACGTGTATGATAATTACGTTTATCATAAAGATAAACGTTGTCAAGGGATTTTTCGATGCTCAGCCCGAAGAAGTGAGGAGTGTTATGCGATTTTAAAGCAGAACGTAGATGATACGTACACACTGAGCTCATCGCATACGCATCTGCCAGACAACGTTATATTGGAGTAGCTTCGAATGAAGCAAGAGATGCTGCAAATGTGTCGGGAGACATTGATGAAGCCCAAAGAAATTTTTGACACAGTATGTCGAAGGTAAGTTAATTGAAACGCAGTAAAATTATTTACAGCATTTTTTTCTTTTTATAATAAGTAAAAAGTAGTTATGCATAAAAGTAGTTATTTCAATCTTAAGTTAGTTAATATTAGAAATAATTTTATAACATATTCGGAACATGTGTATGTAATTTAATTTTACCTTACTTTTATTTTTATAGATATCCTACAGCGGCTATCGAAGTAACATATAACTCTATGAGAAGTCTTTTGAAGAGAATAATTACGGAAAAGACCGGAAATACCGCGAACCGTTGCCGAACTAGAAATGATATTAAGCAATTACGAACCGATACGACACATTTACAAAGGCACGGTAGTGTCAGATGAAGGATACAGAGCCGTTATTTTTACAAGTGACGCTCTGTTAAACGCTCTAGCAGAAAGCAAGGAGATTTATATGGATGGGACGTTTTCGGTAAGCAATATTTGAAATTTGATAAGTTATTCAATATAAGTAGAAAAAAAGAAACAAAGAAAAAATGTAATATCGTGAAAAAATTTACATTTTTATGTACAGGTAGTTTCCAGAGTGCCATTGTTCGCACAATTGTATACCATCCATGTGCGATATATGGATACGGTAAATTGTGTTATATACAAATTTAACAGCTCTTAAGAATTCGTCTTTTTGATATGTAAGGACACCAAGACCAGATTACACCAGCGTTATTTTGACTTCAAGCGAAATCTGAACATGTATATCTGTTCTTTTTTCTGTTCAAATAGATAAATGACATAAATGACAAATTTAAGTCTTGTTTTATAAAAACCAAGATAACGTTGGTGCAATCGGGCTTAGTGTCCTTACACATCAGAAAGATGAATTCTCAATAAAGTAATTTTCATCTAAGATTTAATATGATTATCAATTTTAGGGTATAGCTGTCGCCTTTGTTTTGTGTGAAAAACGCACAATAAGTGTACGAGGTGTGTTCAAAAAGTATCGCGAATTTTGTGTTTTTTCAAAAATTATTTATTTATTCATGAATATCTATTTTGTCCCCTTCAAAGTAATCCCCATGAGATATTATACACTTGTGCCAACGGTTTTTCCAATTTTCGAAGCACTTCAAAAAATCATTTTTTTTTATCTTGTTCAGCTCCTCCTTCGATGCCGTCTTTATCTCGTCAAGCGTAGCGTAACGTCGTCCTTTCATGGGCCTCTTCAGTTTAGGGAACAAGACAAAGTCACAGGGGGCCAGATCTGGGGAATACGGTGGCTGCGGCATCATTAGTGTGTTGTTTTTGGCCAAAAAGTCGCGCACAAGCAACGATGTGTGAGCAGGGGCGTTATCGTGGTGCAAAAGCCAATTTTTGTTCTTCCACAAATCCGGGCGTTTCTGGCGGATTGCTTCGCGCAAATTGCGCATAACTTGCAGGTAATATTCCTTATTGACCGTTCTACCCTGTGGCAAGAACTCATGATGCACCACGCCCCTGCAATCGAAGAAAACTGTCAGCAAAACTTTCACATTCGACCGAACTTGGCGCGCTTTTTTCGGTCTTGGTTCGTGCGGCAGCTTCCATTGAGATGATTGAGCTTTGGTTTCCACGTCATAACCATAAACCCACGATTCGTCACCAGTTATGACCCTCTGGAGCAAATTTGGGTCGTCGCGGACAGAGTCCAACATCTCATTAGCAATGTTCATGCGATGCTGTTTTTGGTCGCAATTGAGCAATTTTGGTACGAATTTCGCGGCGACCCGTCTCATGCCCAAATCATTGATAAAAATCGAATGGCACGAGCCAATCGATATGTTTAGGTCCTCAGCAACTTCTCTAACGGTGATTCGACGATTGGCCAATACCATTTTCTCCACTTCATTAATTTTTTCGTCTGTTGTTGAAGTGCTCGGGCGTCCGGCACGCTCTTCGTCGTTCACATCTTCTCGGCCTTCTGAGAACATTTTGTACCACCGATAAACGTTGCTTCGGTCCAAGGTAGCTTCTCCGTATGCCACAGTCAACATTCGGAATGCATCCGCGCACTTAATTTCGTTTTTCACACAAAATTTGATACAGGTTCTTTGATCCATTTTTTTGAATAGGTAAAAATCGAAGACGATCCAAAACACGTGCAAGCAAAGCAGCTGTCAACAATTAAGTGAACATTCAAAATGGCCGAGCTTGTCGGCATAAGTGAGAGACATGAGTACCAACATAACGCCACAAAAAGATCGAAATTCGAATATACGTAACCCGCGAAAATTCAAAATTCGCGATACTTTTTGAACACACCTCGTATATACAAAAATGTGGCAAAAATTGTAGGAACTACGTCCATTGGAAAGAGTGGAGTCAGTGATGAGCGATTATAAACGTGCGGCAATGACGGTTGCTAGAGAAATTTTTCCAAATTCGCGAATAACTGGCTGTTGGTTCCATTATAATCAGGTACTAAATGTATGTATATTAAATACTTTAAACTTATATAGTTGACATTGTTATAGATATTCCTTGAAAGAATTTCTTTTGACGCTCAGCAATGCAGCACATTTTCCCGAGGAAAACGATGGTTTGTTTAAAAATATATATCATATTATACTTCAAATATTACAGATTGATACATAATAAAATAGTTTAATAATAAAGCAACAAACACGCACGCACGCACGCACGCGCGCACACACACACACACACACACACACACACACACACACACACAGAGAGAGAGAGAGAGAGAGAGAGAGAGAGAGAGAGAGAGAGAGAGAGAGAGAGTGTGTGTGTGTGTGTGTGTTATAAAATGAAGAAAATAAAAGAAAATGTATTAATTTTTTGCAGATTCACAAAGTACAGATGACGATCAAGAAGTGGCAGACGATAATTTATTTGACGCGCATGCAGGTATCGCATATTTTAATGTCTATTTTACTATTTTTACTTTTTTCATATCTTATTGAATTCAGTTTGTCAATTTTACATCCCAAGTAGCAAGCTGACGTTATTTATCGTCAAAAGCGTTATTTTAGCACTAAAGTAACAACAAATCAGCTAACTACCTGGGATGTCTACATGTTATTTTGTATTGTCCTATTTTTTACAAGTCCATTTTATAAACTATCTCCCGGTATATTTTTTTTATTATTTCTTTCATTTTGTTTAAAATTCTTTATTTTTTGTTGAACATTTTGCATTTTATTAATTGTTCTTTTTATTATTTACAGTGGAGCAGCCTCCCCCTGCACCATCAATCCAATCTATCGATGGAAATAACTCCTACAACTCCACAAGTGGTACGGCTACAGGTAAAGTTTACCCTCCAAATTATAAACTTTGATTTTAACTGCTACTAGAGAATCTTACAAATTAAGCTTATATAATGTGACGCGTGATTCTGTTCTGATTTTATTATATACTTTTTATTTTTAATTAATTTCTTAAATTTGATTGACGTTTATTTATTTATTCATTTACTTCTTATTTTAACAGCTGCGTCTGAAGACAGTCGTATTATTCGGAATGCTGGAGCAACGGGTCAAGAGAGGAGGAATCGTGGCAGGCCTCCTAGCCGTGGTGAACGACGTGGTAGACTCGCGAGAATAAATCAAAATTTAATTCGCGAAGTAGAAGGTAACATGTTTTTATCATTCATGCAATAACGATGAGTCTGTTTGTTTAATGCTATTAAATTAACATTTCATATTGTAAAACTTCCAATAATAGTTATGGTGTCATTTCTCTAATCTGCTGTGTATATTCATTGCGATTTATTTATTATTTTAGAGACTGCAAACACTGAGGAAGAAACGGTGCAAGAACCGATCGCACTCGTCGAATCCATTGTAAACGAGCGGATTAATATAAATGATGGTATGTGTGCATATGTTACTAATACTACATGTTTTTATTAATATTATTTAATATTATATTAATATTAATAAATTTTTTTATATTTGAGAACGTGTGACATATTTTATAACTTTAATATCTTTTAATCATTTTGATATATAATATAGTTATATACAAACCTATTGCAATAGAATACAATGTTTTTCCTAGCCCGTGCATGTATTATTATTTCAGAAACTGATACAATTGCTGAAGGAAGTGATAGATCGGTGGACCAATTGATCGACCCTAATGAGAGAAATCACGTGAAAAATGAAGGTGTGTGTGTGTGTGTGTGTGTGTGTGTGTGTGTGTGTGTGTGTATATGTATATATATATATTTTTTTTTTACTCATATTTCATTATTATCAGTTAATAGAGAAGAAAGGAGTAACGTGGCATTCATTTTTTCATTTTAGTAAATAACTTTGTTAATAATCAATGTTTTATATTAAACAATTATATTCGTTAAATTAATGCGACTAAAAAACGACGGGTTACCAAACGAATAATTCCATAAGCAATTGTTAGAATTTGTCATCTAATAACAGAGATAATAGATAGTCATAATGTTCACAGTAGTCACAAAAAATATCCCCTTCTCCTTTAATAAATTTTTCTTATGTTGACAAAACGTGATATACCGGAGGATGAAGTTGCAAGAATTGGTTCCCCTTTTGAAAATGAGATAAACGAAGGTATGTATGTATATTTATACAATTCGTTGTTATTAAGCATTACTCATTGAAAAAAGTAATTCATCGTTAGTTGACTCGTTACATAACGAGTCAAGCTCCAAGTATTTTTCAACGAGTAATGCCTAATGATAACGAGTTGATTATCGAAAGTAACTATTTCAACCGTGGCCTTATCGTTACTCTTATGGAAAATTGTTTTTTATTACCAAATTATATAAAAAAGTATTATAAAAAGAGAAACGAATAATGGCGTTACTTATTATAATTTGTTGCTGTTACTTCCCATTCCTGAATTAACAACTTATCGCTCGTTTTGATGAATACAACGCATTGCGATTTTGTAGACAGACAATATTTATAATGAAAAACTTTTTACCTTACAATCACGATCGCTTACAATTAAAGCGTTACGGTAGATGTAGACGAACCTTAAGAAACAAACTTTTCTGTTGACAGATGAACACGATTTTGACATTCCGGCAGATGATTATGGTTTCCTCGCTGAAGAAGAACAAAATGATTTGCCGTATCATCCCGTTCTGTCAGGCCCAATATCAAGTGAAAATAATCGGGGTGTTTGCTGTACATGTTTAAACACAATTGCAACCCATGTATTTGTACCATGCGGCCATCTTTGTATTTGCGGCGATTGCGAACAGCAAATAGAAGATTACAAATGTCCCTTATGTAGGAAAATATATACGTATCCGCGTAATTACTACGTAAAAATGGTATCCGAAAATAGTTTGCGTAAAAGCGAGAAAAGACTAAACAGACGGGGCTACTGGAAAGTGTGCGTTAATACGGCATATTTCTCTAAATATTTTGTACGTTGCTATGATGGCATATATGTTTTTGCTTATAAGTTAGCTAGTTATAAAATTCTTGATTACGAATACATATTGTGATAATGGTTCTACTTTATATAGAAAATGTAGATACTAAATAAAAATGTTATTCTTTCATTAATTTATTTTTTCTCTCAACGAGCAAGAAAGTTACAAAGTTAAATAAAATACAGTAAGGTGTTTGACTAATTTTTGTATAATATAAATAGAGAATAAAAACCGCCTTTTCGGTCATAGCTAGATCCTCATGCTGTTTTTATTTTTTAAGTGATTTTATAAATCCATTCACACTTGACAAACCTGCGCACTGATTATTTTCAGATCTATCACATAATCCAGATCTAAGTCAAATGAGAATGAGTAGCATCGTTAAATTATTAAAATTAATTTAATTTAATTTAATTTAATTCGTGATATTACTCATTCTCATTTGACTTAGATCTGGATTATGTGATAGATCTGAAAATAATCAGTGCGCAGGTCAAGTGTGAATGGGTTTATAAAATCACTTAAAAAATAAAAACAGCACCAAGATCCAGTTAAAACCGAAAAGGCGGTTCTCATTCTCAATTAAATAAAATAATCATTGTGTGCATCTAGACGTGCAACCGTTCTCTGAGCGGCTAAATAGCAATTTAAGATGATTGATCGGATTCAAAGGTACGTACCAATCATCTTCAAATGCTACATAGGCTGTGTTCCGATATTGACTGTCAATACTGAAAATGTATAGCATATGTGACGTAAACTATAAATTTTTGGTACTGCCAGTAAAAACGAAACACAGTCTTAGCCGTTCAATGAGCGGTAAAGCATCTGGGGCCCTATTTTTGAAAACTTTCAAATAACTTTTGTATATGAAAGTAGCAAAATAACCAATAGAATTAGATGGCTCTCTCTCATTGGCTATTCTTTCACTTTCTCCAGGACAGTGCTACTGTACTGTACACACACGCAACTCAAACATGTGACCGTCTAAGGTTTAAACGCAGTCTGTGATTGGTTAGCTTTAAACTCTTATATCTAGTGATATATGCAAAAGAGATCACTCTTACGCGTTGATTACAAGCGTAAGGCACACGAAGAAAGAAATCCTATATTTCAAAAACTATTATTTAAAATAAAGATTTACAAATAATTATTTTACTTAATTTTTAAGAACTTCTTGCTATAATATTTTGATTACATTAGTTACTTATAGAAAATAATCAATGTATACAAAAAATAACATTTTATTTTAATGTACTTTGCTATAAAATACTTGCTTCTGACGTTAATATTTCATTTTTTATTTGTACGCAATAAGGCTTGTATCGATCTGTAGGCAGTATTACTTGTGTGCAGTTCGCCTTGTAGGCAATATTACATGTGTGCAATCGTGCAGTCGGTCTTTAATTTTTTACTTGTGCGCAATTGAGACTGTAGGCAATCGATCTGTAGGCAGTATTACTTGTGTGCAGTTCGTCTTGTAGGCAATTGGGATGTTGGCAATTGACGCTGTAGGCAATCGATTTGTAGGCAATTGGGATCATCCGGATTTGTGCACATTGAATTTTGTTCCAACAAGGCATTGTTACGACTTTATCGTTTGCTTTTTGAGTGATACAGTAAAGAATAAGTTTTCGCTTATATAGTTTTGGTGTTTACAGTTTTTGCATGATCCGGAGGAACACTGTGAAATGTAGTGATTTATATTGATTCTCATAAAAATTGTAAACACCAAAAATCTATAAATATAAATATAAATTCGTATTCTTTACTGTATCACTCAAAAAGCAAACGTCGTAACAATGTCTCGTTTGAACAAAATTCAAGGTGTGCAAATCATTGCTTTTTTAGAAGAAAGATTGAATCAAAGTTACGTTGCAAGGAGAATAAGTGTTCATCGATCCTTTATCTCTTGAGTTTGGGCTCGTTATCAAGAAAAAGACGGATTTCGTCGAATTTCATATAACGTCAGCTAAAGAAGATTGCCTCATCATCAATAAGACAAATCAAAATCCGGATCTAATCCTGACGGTAACTGACAAAAATGCATACATAACTTTGATACATCCTAACTCCTCAAAAAAAATTGTAAGAACTTGACTTTTTTTTAATTTGCAGGGAAAACTTCAAATTTTACGGTGGCTATCGTGATATTTGCGAAAAAAATTTATCTTACCTCGTGGAGTGGGTCAAACTATGCAAATGTTTGGAAAAAAAAACGTCTTTAATTTTAAAAAAACGGCGGAAGGAGGTAAGCAGAAATTCAAAATTGGCTAAATGCACCTTAAAGTAGAGACTTTTTAAGCTTTGAAATAAAACAAAAAAATTTAAGCACGATAATTTTTAACGAAGTTCTGATAATTTAAAGTTGTGCGAAATTTTAGTATAAATGAGTGTTGCGATAATTTTATTGCCTAGTGTATAATATTTTTTGGCAACATTACATCTTGGATTGTTGGCTTAAAAAACAATTTAGAACATATTAAAGAATTAGAGAGGGATCAAAATAATATTGGAATATTAAAATATTGTGAGCCATTAAAAAAGTATTTTCTAATACGTTTGCACGATTGTTTTTATAATAAAATTTAATTAAATAATGATGCTAAATATTTTATTATTGCTACCGTATGTCACAAAAAAAAAATTTTTGTTGGATACTTCCAAGTTTAAGAAATATTAAATTACAATTTATTAGAGACACGTGTAATTAATGTGATTGAAACAGTAAACAGTGGAAATTTAGTTACTTCGACGAGTAAAATGAAAAGGAGCAACAGTTTTTCAATTTTATGAACATTTTATTACTACTTCTTCATCTCAAAATAGTTTGAGATGAATATATTTGGTTGAAATAGAATTTCTGCAATATGTAAACAATAATAATATTTAAGTAAAGATATGATATTTAAATTTAAATTAAAGTAACTTTAGTATTAAATATTTATAAATTTTAAAAATAATAATAATGGAAAAATCAATTAAGTGAATTTTTTCAACAAAGGGTGGCAGTTATAAAACATTTGCATATCACACAACGCTCAAATTACTCTCAGAGCTATATTTCTCATTAAAGGAAGGTTCAATACAATTAATAACAGGAGTTGTTTACTAAATTATTTATATCTGCATATTTGCAACTGTTTTAAAAACATTAAGTTCTAATCTAATTTTACTTGTTTTAAAGCTAGAATCACATCATAAAATGCAATAAACAACAACGTTATGAAACTTAAAAGTTTATAAAAAATTTATAATTTTAAGCATAAACTTTTTTAATATTCCGTATTACATGAACAATTACTACAAATATTTTTTGAACACTTCTTTCTGTAGTTGTTTAACCGTCCGAAAAACTATGGCCAAAGAAATCTCACCTCTCTTCCAAATCAAAGCCAAGAAGTTTACTTTCACTTGAAGAACTCACTTTTCTTGTCATTTTTTAAGAGAATGTTATGTACAGTAATAATAACGTTTTCTTATTTACATTTTGCTTATTGCGCGAAAAAAATATTATTTATGTGCACGTTTTTCCTATGTTACAGCATGGATCTATCAGACGTTACCCTCAGCAAACTCGTTGTGAAATTTTTTATAGCTCATGGCGACACGTTAGCCGTAAGGTGGTGTCTAGGACCCCAAAAGCAAAATTTTTTTTGATACGCTTTTTGTAATTATTCAATCTTTTGGTATGAGAATTATATGCCTATTTAATGAATTTACATGAATTTTTGATATAATTAAATAATTTCAAATTTATAAGTTTCACAAAATCGAGTTAAAACTATTTTATATCGTTACTATCCTGTATCCATAATAGATTCTTTTGTAATAAACGAATGGGGATTAAATGAATGGGGAATTAGATGAATTAATTCCATCATTTGCAGGTAAATTCTAAAATGAGGCCGACAATCAAATAAAATTGTGACATTATTATTACAGGTTATTATTGTCACGTGTAAACTTTGCCGGGTCTGAATAATTATTCTCTTTTATAATTCTTGTGCTAGCCTAAAAAATTGATACTAAGGTGTTCAACACTCTTACCGACAATGATATTGAGAGTTTGATAATCAAATTGGGCAAAAAAGACATTTTTAAATAAGTATCAAAACTTTAAGAATTCTGTTTCTGAAAATCCTGTTACTGACAAAGTAAGTTGAAATATAACAACGCGTATTTATCTGTGTGTGGATGGAAACTGTGTACATGCGTTAAGAAGAATCTATCGAACATTTCGATCCTTCAAAAATCCTGAAATCCGTTTATATCTGCACATCGATATTCATCGCACAGAGATAACTTATGTAGGCCAGTTTGTACAAACTGCAAGGAAATCCAATGAAAAAATGAATAAATGAGTGAATAAGTGAATACACGTTGGTCATTTAATTAAATTTTATAAAAATTACTCAAATGGTCTTTTTTCAATCCGGAGTCCAATTTGGGGACTTGTCTTTAAAAAATGTTCTTGTTAAGGCGATGCTGGAGATACCGACTGAACACGATTATATTTAATTTCACTAAACTTTTTATGGAATTCATAGAATTATAAATCCTTTTCCAGGATTAAAGTATTGACAAAAATACAATACGCTGGCACCAATTTGACACGAAAAACAGAAAAAAGTTACTAAACTATGTGTTTCTGTAGTAGTCTCGTGACAATATGTGCTGCGTATAAAAGTTTTAGACGTTGTATGTACATAATAACCATCCAGCGTATTGTGAATTACACGTAAGATTGTTAGTGTGCTTTCAAAACAATCCTAAAAGCTTTAGAATAAAACATACTTTCAATTAAAAATGTCGTGTTTATGTGTGCGTGCAGAATCAGTGTGAGAATTGGTGAAGAGTGAGACTGAGTGAGACAGAGCACTAGTTTAGTTCCTCGATGTTGCATTAGAGGCGCTAAAATCAAAAGAACAAGGAAAGATGAGTGCGTTTGACAAAGAGCGCTAGCCTATTCCCCTTACTCTTTGCCTCACGCGCGACCCACAGTTCGTAGAAGAAAAATCTGAAGTACCGACGTCGAGTGAGTTTCACCGTCAGTCCAGCATCGCCTTAAGTTAAGAATATAAAATCACATAATGCTACGTAAACGTATTAAATTTAATGTATTAACTACGTATTAAATTGGATGTATTAATTACGTCATACGATTTGCTTTTTAAAAGAAACATGTAAAAAAGAGCCTCAATAAACTTTCAAATGCTAATTTACGTTGAGTACTTTCCGAGTTGTGAAGCTTGAAAGCTACAGTGTACTGTAATTCAAGCAGTCAAGCATCATAACTCGAAAAGTACTTAACAAAAATAAACTTTTTTATAGTGTTTTGGAAAGCTTTTGATGTTAGCTATTAGATTCTTAAATTAAAAATAGGGTGTTTTGTTTAAAAAAGTTAAAGTGATTTCAATATGACCTTGGCGACGCCACCCAAGATCAAATCAATAGTATCGTTTCATGTCCCCCTTTGAACTTTGCAAATTTTATCTGAAATATTTTTCCATATCTTTCATATTTTTCGAAATAATTAACTGGAAAGTTCTCAAATGAACACCCTGTACATAATAGAAGCAAGAAATTCAAAATTTCAAAAATTGCTTAAGTAAATATAAAATTTCAAAAACTGTCTATTAGAATATAATTAAATTTTCAAAAATTAATTTCTTATCAATGTATAATGAAAAGAATGAAAATCCTTATAACCAAATCCTCAGCTTCATCCACAGTAAATAATATGTTTCTCTCTTATGTTGTATAGACAAAGTCATGTATTATGCTCTTACGAGTGCTATGCATTATATTTTCCAAGAATTATAATGTATGATTGACAAAGTGCACATGAATATGTTAACAAAACAAAACTTAGACCGAATGCGCATTATTTAATCTATTTTTCTCTTTCTACCTTCCTCTAATGGGTATTTCACATTTTCCAAAAGAAATGTGCTTTACTTTTGGAGATCTATCTCTAAATCATAATTTTTAACTCTAGCGTGAATGTAAATGTATATTTTGAATAAATTGACATTTGAAACATGTGTCAAATGATTGAATAAAAATATAAAAATAATTCTAATGCCTATTGTACGTATAATTTTACAAGCTGAGTTTTAGAGGTCTCAACGCTGCATGTTCACGCTGGTTTCAGAAATTTGTAACTAGGTTAATTAATGAGTATGATAAGTACATTTTGAATCCTGTTTATTGAAGTTAATAAAGTTAAGTGTAGTTTTTACAATGTATATAGAGTTTCTTTAAATTCTTGCAGTAGTGATTGAAGTAAATTACTTGCAATCAGTTTATAATTTAAAGAATTTAAATAAAACTGTAAATGTGAATAAATTCCTACTTCAGTTTTAAAACAAACCAGAACGGTGAAGCGGAATAATAGTCTCATTCCGCCCCACCTACTCGTTGATACCTCATGTTAACAACCTTGCTTTTATAGCGTTTTTCATTGGGAAAACTAGTGCGCACTGAGTGTGCACTCGCCGCTGGTAATTGGACGTTTCGGTTTGCGCGATGACGGTGCCAACGGAAACGCCCAATTACCTGTAGCAAGTGCACATTCAGTGCGCACTAGTTTTCCCAATGAAAAACGCTATTAGTGTAACCTTTTAAGCGAAAATAAATAGACATTGTGTATTTGTGCACGAGTTCCTTCTTTTCGTACATGATAAATTGTGCTGTTACTTCAGTCATTATATAACTCTTAAAGATGTCTCTTCGTATATCTGACAGAGATGAGAACAGTAATATGGCTGTGAACATTTCGGAAATTAGTGAGACCTTTACGCAACCATCACCAACATCACTTACCTCTTCGTCTATGGCAGAACCACGCTTTAGTCTACTTGATGGCAAATTTTTTAAGTGCCAGAAAGTTCAACACCAAATAAAATTGTTGCTTTATGTATGAAATGTTCTTCTCAAAAAATAGAAATAAAGGGATATAATAATTGCTCATCTAACTTCCTAAGTCATTTGAAAAGGAAACACGGCGAAGATTGCATCGAAGAATATAAAAATTACATAAAAAGTAAAAAAAAAGTTAAGCAATGTAGCCTGCGAAACTAGTAGCGGCAAAGTATCTAAACTTTTTGGAAAATTGAAAAAACTAACAAAAGTTTTGACACAGGAGCAATTTGATGAAAACATCGTTAAATATTTTATTCATTCTATGATTTCGTTGAGAACTGTAGAAGATCATTATTTTTCGAAAATTTTCTCAGATTTAAATATATCGAACATTGACCTCAAGGTAATAAGTCGCCGAACCTTAGGACGTCGTATACAAGATTATTATGTAAAAGAAATAGCAGAAATAAAATCTACACTGCGTGAATTTGATTATGTCTGCACTGCGATAGACATCTGGTCTGGTAAGAAACGAAGTTTTATGGGAGTTACAGCACATTGGATTACGAAAGATCTGTCTAGGATATCAGTGTCATTAGCTTGTCGCAGGTTCAAAGGTACTCATTGTTCAGTGGGAAAAACTTAATCTTTGTCACTGCGTTTTCGTTTATTTATTCAATTTAATGATTATCACTTACAGTATATTTTTTGTGTTACGTTATCGCGTTACACTATTGCGTTACAACAGTCGTGTGGGCCGAGTATTCTCGCCGAGCGAGAGGCGACGACGCCGTGCAACGATTATCCTTTAGTTATCGGCTCAGGAGCGTATTTCGCCCTGAGCTCGTATCAGAGATACGTATCAGAGACCCTTCGCGGATATCGAATAGGCGCACTCGCGTATGCACGTGTTGCGGCTCGCGGAGGCACGGCAGGGAGAGCGAATACTTGCACGTCGTTATCGCGATGAAGTCGGACTAGAAAAAGGTGCCGGAGAGCTTTCCAGACCCTTATTTATTAATTTAGGAATTGCCACGTTCTCACCCCGCTTGGTTCCAATTTTCGAGATCTTTGCCTCGATTGGGCGATTCGGATTTTCGGTTTCCAAGCGCAGCGAATAAAGACGATCGGCCGACAAACGATCGCCGACGGTCCCAGGACTAGTGACGCCGATATTGCCCTAGGGCAGTTGTTTACAACAGCAATTGTAATATCGGCGCCGCATCGTCCGGATGATGTTTATTGGGTAATAAACGCGTGCAACCCGGAAATGCTCGAGACCATCCAAGCTTTGTCTTTTTGTTTATTTTGTGTCCCTTTTTTGATGCTTTATTATGCCGCGCCATCCGACCGTCGCCTATTCGTTATGATGCACGTATTGCATCCGCATGTGTGTGCGCGATGTGAATTTCGCGTCGTTACACTCATAGTTATGATCGTATATCTGAACTAATATAGGAAATTAATTCTGCTTTTGACCTCATTGTAAATAAGATAGTTGCCACCATAACCAATAATGGTAGCAATTTTGTAAAAGCTTTCAAGATGTTTGGAGCACAAGTAACAAATATTAATAAGATTGAGCCAATTGATAATAATGAAGATGTATCCGATGCGATTTCATCTGATTCCGAAGATTTTGCGGAAGAAATTCACAATTTATCAATCGCGGATGACTCACACATTGTGGAAAGTTACTTCCTACCTACACATTTACGATGCTGTGCACATACATTAAGTTTATGTGCAACTACCGACGTTAATAGAGTATTAAATGCACAAAATACTCCATTATCAAATATACATAATGCTGTGATGAAAAAATGCAATGCTTTATGGAAAGCCGCAGGACGATCCAAGTCAGCAGAGATAATACAAAATATATATTACAGCATACTTTGAGTCGACCTGGCAAGACCAGATGGAACAGTTTGATTCTTTTCGACAAATTCTCTCTATTAAAGAAGAAAATGTACAATTGCATAAGGAACTAAATATAAAAAGTCCTATTAAAAACACCGAATTTGACTACATACAAGAATATTTAATATGGGATGGGTTGCGGACATGTCTACGGATTATATACGTTTATCTCATACGTTTTTATACCGTAAAATATGTATGATTATAATGGTTATTATACGTATCTTATGCTGATCTGTGTTTATTGGGTTGTTGATAAATATAAGTATATGAAGAAATGAATTTATTCTATAAATTGAATAATAATTTAATCTTCCATTTCATAGTTTATTAAACAAGTAATTAAAAAGTTTGTAAAACTGAAATCATCTTGATTTGTTAATTTCGTATTGTAATATCTTTTCGAAAATTAAGTAAAATACTGAATCTGTATATACAACTGCACGTAAAAAAAATTTGATATTTAAATGTTAATTGAATATCAGATTTTAGATTTTAGATTTTAGTAATACTTTATTTCCTTGCGGCAGTACATTGCAACACAGTCTATAAACGAGTTTACAAACTTTAAGTATACATTATTCTCGCATACCTTCGCTAGTCTAGAAACGCAAAGAAATTCCTTCTTTTTTTCGTACGCAATTAATAATGCGACAGGGTGCGTTTTATCGACTCTACATTCTTGTTTTCGCGCGGGTTTATTCGTCCGGAGATGCGATGCGACACGACGTTACGCAACATGCCGATGAATTTCGTACGAAAACGGTACGGAATCAAACCTTTCATATTTTCCATGGCTACGTCAACTACGCCAACGCTGATGTGTAGTCTACCAACGTCGAACCAACGGCAAAAATAATCCGCCAATAATCTTTTTTCGTCGACCTTCGGAATAATTTAAAAGTGATTGTCGCTTTCCGTAAGAGCGAGAAGGACCAAAGATGTAATACTGACCCATGGACCCATTGACTCATATAGAAAGTGAAAGCAATTTTAGCAAAAGACAGAAACAATTTTTTTAAGGTGAAGAGCATTTCAAGTCATTTTCATTTTGTGTAGAATGTGTTACATAATTATATAATGGGGTATATTTGATTATACCCTGAGGAAAAAATGTAACGTCAATATAATTGGAGAATGCTCTTTTACAAATAATAATACAAATAGGGACAGAGATAAAATGTAATAAATAAGTTTAAAAAATTGTTCTAAGAGACCTGTCTTAAATCATTTGACAAACTGCTTGTAACAACCCGTTTCTCTTGGATAGAGATCGCGCACGGACGTAGCTCGTCGGGAATTCCAGGGCACGATCCGGGTTAAGAGAGAATTAGACTCGTGTGTTTGAACGTGAAAAATAGGTACAGGTTTTATTGAGTGACGAATACAAATGTCTTACAGCTAATATGTACAGAGGGTTCGGCGCGGGGAACGTCGTCGGCGCGGTTGCCGCTTCTTCCCACGGCAGGTGCGTGGTTTGCGCGGTCGGCGTTTGTTTTCGGCGCGCGGGCGGCCCCGTGTTTTTCGGCCTTGCGAGGTCGCGTGCTCGGCTTTTCGCGGTCGCCAGCACGGTAGCGGGGCGCGGGGCGTCGCTCGGCTGAGCGGCTCTTTAAATCCGCGGCGGTTGTGTTGTGATCTTACTCGCAGGCAGGATGCGACGGCTACGTCGAGTACGCTCGACGGAGGCAAAGACGCTTTACCCCGTTCTTCTGTAGCCGCCGCGGTAGGATCGGATCGGTGTCGAGGAAAGCCGGTCGGGCAAGTACGCTTGCCTGAGCCCAAGACACTTGAGCCCAGCTTCGGCGAGGAGAGACGGGTGCGAAAGCGGTAGCCGTCGAGAACGCTCGACAGAGGCCAAGACTCTTGACCCCAGGACTACCTCGGGAGACTTCTTCGGAGACTAGTCGGCGGAGTAGCGGTCCGAGCAGTCGGCGGAGAAGAAGCGCAGCATCTTGCTGCTCCGGCGCTTTTATACCCGCATCTCGAGACGTCGGGAACGTTCGGTGGCGGTTCGGTTCGTGTCGGAGCCAGCGTCCCCGCCGCTCGAGATCGGTTGCGTGGTGGGCGGACGGAGGCGCGTGAGCACGTCGCTAGCGCGTGCCGGTTTGGGGCCGGTGCGCGTGCGCGGCGCGGTAGCCGCGACGCGCGGATGCCTCGCTGCTCGTATTGGCGCGTTTAAAGTCGTTTATCGGCGCGTAGCGCCTTGTGTGACGCTCGGCGGATGTTCGGCCGGCGTTTTGCGGACGGTGACCGGTCCGTCGGGGGGGGTCGCGCGGAAGCGGTTTGTTACATGCTTAAGGTTGTAAAATATTGCAGTATTAACAAAACTAAGATGTTGTAAATTTAAATAATTTTGTTGCAATTTATTGCAATTGTTATTAAAATATAATAGTTGTTGACTTAAAAATCTATCACACTTAACAGAACTTTGCGTAATAAGTTGCAATAAGTATTTAAAGCATGTATGTAAACTAGCATAATAATATAATAACTAAATAATAATAATCTATAGCAATATTTAACTTAATTTCGCAAAATCTTTTTTATCAATGACTTTAAGCATGATCTAATAATGAATTTTACATTGAATAGATTTCACTTCAAGAGTAATAAGTGTGTAAAACAAAATTTTTGATAACATTTGGCATCGAATTACGAAAACAAATGCAATGTTCAATGGTAAAAATCGAATTCCGCGAAACCGACGCAAGCGGCGGCCTGGTTGTTAGGCGACCAAATTTTTTTGTTTGCTGTTTCTTCTATTAAAGGAGGAAAAGAGAGAGGGGGAGAGAGGGAGAGGGTGAGGAAGAGGGAAAGGGAGAGAGAGAGAGAGAGAGAGAGAGAGAGAGAAAGAGAGAAAGAGAGAAAGAGAGAGAGAGAGCTGAAACCGGATTCGTTACGCAATTCGTGATGCGTGAGTCCAGTGGCTATGTAATTAAATGTCAAGGTCCCCTTTCTCTGTTATTCACATTGAATTTTATTCGTATTATTATTAAATCTCGCGTGTGGAAGCATAATTTATACATATTACGGATTTTCTTAAAATAAATTTAATTTTTAACAAAATCAACATGAGAATCAAGAAGTTGATCAGTACTATATTAAATAATAGAGTTCCGAACCTGGTTGACGAGATTGATACGCTCGTAGAAGAAAAAAATTCATGTTCTTTCCGTATGAGACTTATCGGAAAAAATATCTGAGTCTCTGAATAAAGACGAAGTGACGCTTGGCTTTAGATGTTTAAACAAGCTAGATCAATTTATCAAAGTTCACAAAGACAGGAGCAACAAAACAGAGTGTAACAATGTCGTTTATAAATTAAATTGTAATGACTGTAATGCTTCATATGTAGGACAAACAAAAAGGAAATTAAAAACAAAAATTAAAGAACACATGAATAACATCGATCTTGAATCATCCAAAATATCCGTTATTAGTAAACATAGATTACAACATAATCATTCTTTTAATTGGGATAATGTTAAGATCTTTGACTTTGAGCCTAATTACTATAAACAATTGATTTCCGAAATGATACATATTAATGAACAGAAAAACAGGCTAAATCAAAAAACTGATACGGAACTTCTCGAGGATTGTTACAGCTCTGTTTTGAACAGACTTGCCGATATGTAGAGAGACAAAGTATATTATTGTAAACAGCAGAATATCTTTCGCGCTCGCTCCGCAGCACTAGCAGCGTTCAATCTCCCTTGTCACGTTAAAGATATACATGGTATTAAGTTTTAAGTAACCAACGATTGGAAATGTTTTGTAACAATTCTAACGACGAACTGTAAATCTTAATTACTTGTTACAATTGACACGGTTTAAATAACGCTTATAGATATTATTCTTACTTAAAGTTTTGATGGTCGAGATTTGAATAAATTTCACGAGTCGTATGACGAGATGCGAATGGTCGCCGTACTTCTGGACTTGTTTTGTTTCGCAGATTGGGAAAAGACAAAGCAATTAACGAAATTGAACCATGGACTTTAACTGCTGTATCATATGTACATATATTCGAACTTTAGGCCGCATCGAAAAAGTTGTTAGCATTTTAATGTAAAAGTCATATACACACTGAAGAAGACTCCGTAGAGTCAAAACGTCTGTGACAAAAAGTTATTATTAAATACAAATTACACTTTATACGTATATCCTGAATTTTTTGCTCGTTCATTGACCTCTCTCATTATTGTTAAAACATTTCGTTCTTTCATATAAAGTACATAACAAAAACAACTTTAAATCAAAAATTAAATTATGCTAAAAATGAATTAAGCTAATTACACACGCCTTTAAAGAGATCGTGCATTATGTCAACACAATAATTTCGTGTAAAATGGAAATTACTGAGTTGATGCCATGTGCACTGTTTCTTTATACCAGTTTTGATACGTCATTTGTAATTAGATCATGTTCATAATTTTCATGTGTACGAAGTAGAGTTTCATCTTCAGCACACATACGATACGAATCAACTTTTTTGATCTTGCAAAAGCGACATTTAAAGTTAGAAGAAAAACTTTCAGTTAATTCTAACAAGGTATGCATTTCTAAATTGTCGCTATTAAACTTAATTTAAAATAAATTCATTTTACTAACCCATTTATATTAATGACTATTCCCTTTTCTTCAAGCAGACTGATTTTTAATATAAGCTCATCAACAAATACTGCCGCATTTTCAAAAGTTTTACAGTCCTTTAATTAAAAAAATGCAAATTAATAAATATTAGTCAACGATGATGTTAACTCTTGTAGAAGAGAAGATAAAGAGAAATACACAGCTCCTATTTTGTTTTTGCTTGAATGAGAACCAAGTGCGTTGCCGTTTCATATTCATCAAAATGAATGAACATTGGAAACACATGTTTATTACCAAAATATGAAACTTGTGACTTCGACGGCTGACCTTGAACAAAATTACTACAAACAATATTATTACACATCAATTTATCATAAAAGCTTTCAAATGTAAAAAATTTGGTTTCTGAAATAATAAACAAAGGATTTGCTTTATTTCTACAATTGAGCCAAACACATAAGTTCTAAAATTACATTACCACTAATACGTTTTTTTAACTGCACGTTGTCCAATTACAAAACTGCGTGGGAGCACATATTGTTCCGAAAACTTAAAGTATTGTAAATATATTTAGTATCTACATTATTAAAAGAATTTTCTATTATTTTAAACATATTCCTTACAGTATTAACCCTTAAATACACCGATCCTGTAAAATACGGAAACATTTTCGGGTCTAGGAGACTTTTCCAACTTTGAGAAGCTATAACTTTGATTACAATTAATATTTTTCTAAATTTTTTTTTTTTAATGAAAGTTTAGAATCTCAGAAGTGTGACTGCACAATCGGCATTGCCGAAAAATAATTTGTTGTGAAGATAAAGGAAAAACCATTAAGCAAAAATGAGAAATTGGTCAAAAATCAATTTTTTCTTCAAAAAATCATATCTTTACAACAAAAATCTTTTAAAGACTTTCAAATACGGCGTTTCAAAGTTAAAGAGTCATACTTTCAAAATAAAATTTGGCAAAGTCATTCCTTTTAAAAAGTATAATTATGTAACATGGAGAATATGAAGTATTTTTGGACATTTAAAAATCCACTTTAAAAAAAAAAATCATATCTTTATATCACAAAAAACTTTTAAGGACTTTACAATAAGGCGTTTTAAAGCTAAGGATTTATACTTTCAAAAAAAACTAAATTGTCATTTCTATTAAAAAATGTACTTATGTAACAAGGCGAATTGATGTATTTTTGATTAAATCGTGTCTAAAATTGAAAATTGATGTGTTTCGTGATATATTTTGGAAAAACTTCCTTTTTTACAGCATTTTATAGTATTCCAACTTTAGACAGAGTATATGCGAGTAACATCCGCAAACCGACCTGTTCGAACGTATTTTGTCCAGGTTTTTTATGTAAAATACTCACAAAAGTTTCACTTATATACTATATGGGTCGCATTAACCCTAACAAAACTTTGCTGCCGAGCCGTTTGAATTTTAGTTGACCAAAAAATTGATCAACCATATCAATCAAAAGAGGAAATTTCAAACTTTTTTTTGTCTTGGTCCGAACCTCCTATCTCATTTCGTCTTCACACAGCAAGCGTTCGAAACTTCATATGGGGTTTTTCAGACCCACTTACGTGTTTAAGGATTAATAATATCGGTATCTTCGTTCAAATTTTGTAATCTATCAAAAACCACTTGCTTTATATCACATAAGTAGTAAGACTATGCCGATTCAAAGCCATGGGGCAATGAGGGGGGGTGAGGGGCGAGGGGGAATGTAGGCGCGGGGGTACCTGCGGTACGTACCGCGGAGTGGGTGATGATCCGCGAGGTCTGACATGGGAGGTGGGTGGTGACCCGCGAGACCTAACTTGGGAGGTGGGGGTCAGCCCGCTGAACTGACCCGCGCGTGGGAGTCAGCCCGCGGTCCTACCCAGGTGGGAGGGAATGATACAGGGAGTGGGTGGTGATCCTCGAGATGCAGTGGGTGGTGTCACCCACTGATCTAGAGGTGGGATTGAAAGGTGGGGGTAAGTCGCGCGGCAGAGCGGTATATACCACCGAGGATGATGTTGGGGAGAGAGGAATCCCATGGCTTCGAACCGGCGTGTATTTTTTAAAAAATACCACGGCGGTTCTCCGCGGCGATATCCGCGGCGATTTCCGCGGCGTATTTTGCGGCGGTTTTCCGCGGCGATTTCCGCGGGGCCCGCCGCAGCCCGCGCGCAATTTCCGCGGGTCCCGCCGCCACCCGCGGGCAATTTTCGCGGGGCCCGCCGCCGCCGCCGCCGTCGCCCGCGCCCGCCGCCCGCGCCCGCTGCCGCTAGCGCGCGAATTCGGCGGACAGAGAAAAAATAAAAATTTCTTTAAAAAGAAACTTACCGCTGCAGCCGCCGTCGCCGCGGATCTCGCCGCGGAGAACCGCCGTCGCCGCCGCCACCGCCACCGCCACCGCCACCACCACCACCACCACCACCACCACCACCACCACCACCACCACCGCCACACTGTTAGTGTATTTGTTCAATATTCGTTCGGTACTATGCGTACCGAACGATGCCCCGTTGTGGTGTCCACCACAACAATGTAGTTTCTGTAAAAAACTACACGTTGTCCGCTTGTGGTGTCCACCACAACGATAAGCGGGACGAATTCCCGCTCTTCCTCCGCGCGACGATCCATTTTTTTTTTTTCGCGACACGACTGCGCGACGGTATAATTGCGACTGACGAAGGGCTCGCTCAGCGAGAGCATCCTCCGTCGCATCGCGTATTTTGACGGCGGCTAATCACAAAGGTATACGATTACATCGAAGACAAACGATATATGATTACATTGTAGGTGAAGCAAACGCCGCTACTCTATGCTTGCAATTATATTATATTAATTGTTTTATTTTTTTCTACCTAATTTTCGTTATTCTTCCTGCATCCACTTGGAAGACAGTATTCCACTACGTATAACTGTTCAAGTCTCGTAATTTTCTAGCCTTCCGTTCGAGAGATACAGAATATTCTTTATGCAAGTTATATTTGCCGATGCCCGATTCTTCCCCTGTGGAATGTTATCGTTCGCGTGATGCAATCAGTGTCAAGGTTATTCTATAAGAGACTAAACGCAACTTGTAACACTAATATACGTTATAACATGGGAAAGGTTTATGACGAGACAAACTCTGTTTTATACATTTCACATTTTTTTATTTGAGTATGTAATACAATGTGTACAATCATTCTATTAAGTAGTTAATGCGTCGTATATAATAGTATCAATAGCGTAGGCTATTAATTCGCACTCAATTTGCGAACTCTTATCGTAAGATTTGCGCAATAATTCTGTCGCGTCTGGTTTGTTCATGGCAAAGTTTTGACGCAAGAACGTTACAAAATATTTAAATTTCTCAGTCGCAGTTGCAATGCTCTGATGCAGCGTATAATATACATGCTCCACACAGTGCTCTAGTTCAAACATGAAGAGCATGGTTGTAGGCTTGAGGTAAATACATGCATCGAGTAAAGATAACTTAACAATACTTTCATCATGCAATTTCACGAGTTGTACGGTAAGGTCATGAATCGGTAACGATGGTGCTTCGGTTGACTGGACGAATCGCTCGAAATCCGCACGTTTATCTAACAGAGCTCTCCACGTTCTGTATGGTAGGACAATCCGGTTGCCACGTGTATCGCCGAGCGATATCTCCACGGAGCAGGAAACAGATCCCACGTTGATCGCTACATCAATCCATTTGTAGGAAGTTGATGTTAGCGCAAACCTTCTGCCCAGTATACGTGGCGTATATCGTATATTCGAAGACGCTCTGAAAAAAAGAAACGGATACGAGTGAAATAAATGAATAAAATTCAAAGTCTTTATATCGTATAACAAAAGAATACTTACTTTTCACGCGCCTCGGTTGGAACGTAATAGTTTGCCATTGTATGTATTTCAAGAGCGATGTCAAAAACTGTTCAAACGAGCGACTGATGCAATACTGATCGCCAAATAGTGATGTTTGCAGTTATTAATGTTGTATTGGAAACGTATAGATGGAGAGGGGATAGTTTCCCCCACTCCAACAATTTCATCGGTAGCCTTGAACATGTCTCGACACGTTTATTCTTCTGAATCTTTTGTATAGGAGAGGGGATAGTTTCCCCACTCTTTCCAATAATTACATCATCATCGTCGGTATCACGTTTTCGCGACAACGTTGTACAAGAACAAAAATGTTATACATAACGTGCATGGTGTACGTGAAACGCTAAATGAAACATGAAAAAAAACGTTGAAGAAACGTCGATGTAATAGAGAAAAACGTCGATGTAATGGAGGGGAAAGGAATAAAAAAACGTATATTACATATGTTTATTCATGTAATTGTGTCCACCAATTGAATAGTTTGAATACATTTTGTAAAGCACAATGTCTATTCGTACGGTGTTGTCCACATTGAAAAGTATTAACATCATCTAGATTATTTAAATTATCCACGTCTTCGTAATCCACATCCAGGCTCTCGATGTATGCGTATTCTCGTCGACTGTCCAGAAGTAATTCTCCCAGCCATTCTCGTTTCTCGTGCCCTTTGACGTACACAATCTCCTTGTCGTCAGGATTTTCAGCACCCAGTACTGCAGTCGTAATCACTTGTCTCGCTTTCCGGTACGGAACCACTCCGTCGGTGCCCCATCTTAGTCCATGATGACAGGCAGTGAGCCAGGAAGCACAGGATCTTTCGGATTTCATCAACCAATCCCATGGCTGGGGACTGTCAAAGATATAATGCGCGAGAACGTTTCCCCCTCTTAACACCGCAAATTCTTTTACGATGAAACCCCTTAATCGTCCAAGGGGGAAACCTTGCAGATCCACGAACGTTGGCACGGACATGTCGCGGTCGAAAAGAAGACTGTGGTTCATGTCGATGTATCGTATAATATATATATGCGCAGAATTAGGTGATTTTGCGCACAATGTTTGTCAACGGGTTATATTGAATCACGCGATCGTGTATTATGAGTGCATACGCGCCGGTGTTCTCCGGTACGTTATCTTTAGTTTCGAATTCTATTCGCACGTCAACGGTTGCGCTCTTAATCGATTCAACTTGCCGACTGCAATCAATTATTACGAACGGACCTCTGTTTAGAAAGTTGGTGACGGTGAGATTCGGCTCGAGATACTCGTATCCGAGGTAGGTTTTGCAGAAACGCGCGTACATCTCGTATAGAATAGCCCATTTGTTTTTGGCAAAATCAAGATCCATTTCGATGTAGGGATAAGATTCAGAATTCAGATAAAGTTTCACGTTGGTCAAATTGCAATGGTCGAATCGGCTCGTGTCCTCAGACATGTTATTTTTTCGGCCGGTTTGCATAGCGAAAATGACGTATCGCGGCTTCTCGAGCTGAGTAGCGGTCTTGATAGCCCACGAATGCTTGGTGGTGCGTTGCAATAGTGGATACTCATAAAGATCCCACGAGCGAAAAGCCATGCTGAGATATCGTCCGCTCTCCAAAGTGCGCAGCATCGAAAGTTTATTTATATCACTCAAGAGCACATGCGGCATTCGCCACTGAATTTTAAACAACTCGAGAACGGGCTCCAACGCCGAATTACCCTTCAGACAATTGTTATCGTTGCGCGCTCGTATCAAGATCAACTCGTGACGAGCATTGATCACTATGCGTTTATAATCTTCGCAGAATCCTAACAGCACGTAGAGCGGGACACAGAAATTGAAATACCCGTCAGCGGTAGTCATCTGCGTTTCCCAGCCGGCATTTCGCAGAATCACGCTTTTGTCGGATGACAGCGTTACATAGTTTTTCAGCGTGCTGGTTATGCCCACGTTTCTATTACGATCAATTTCAACGCCGTTCAACTCGTATCTTATCTCGTCGAACATAAAAGCCACGCAATTGTTTCCCAATACCACGTCGCCGCTAACCCCTTCAGGTCTATTCTGTTTCGTAATTCTCCCCTCGACGTATAGGAAACTCTCGTACGGCAATGTATACAAATCTTGTTGTTGTATGGGTATTCTTATCTCATCGCTGTGCCCGTACGTTGTGTTTGCATACGGCGAATAAGCGTGGGTTTCAATCTTGACGATGCGATCGTCAAAGATCGGCTCGTCTCTGACGTTTAGAATATCAGTCATTTTTTAAGATTTTCGTACCGCGAATCCTAGTGATTGTAAAAATTTAACATTTGATGCGCTGAGCTTTTTCTTCTCAACTAATCTATTATTGACCGATAAAGTCGATTGCCCGGTAAATGATGCTCTCTGCGCTCGCTCGGCTCCGTTTATTACCAGCATCACACACGCCTTCGAACATGCAGCCTAACTGTGATTTCCTCCCCGCGAAAGTCCAGTAATCGTCCGTTTTGATCGACAACGCGTACGGTGATGTCACTAACGCTCCGTATGAGCACTGGCAAGTAAATGACTTGAGAAGGTCTTTCACTGACTTTATATCCCGGCGCGACGCTCGGTGAAAATTCGTGGATCGTGTGCACTCGCGCATCATTGCTGTAAGCTCCCGCGGTCAAGTTGCATTCTATGCGTATAATGTTCACATTCATGATGTTTATCGACACGTCCGATTCGTGCCATCTTCGCGGTCGCAGTATACGCATCGATGAGAATCCCAGCAGCGATCCAATGTTATTTGGTTTGCTGAAGTTTATTCTGTAGGCACATTTAATCTCGCACCGCATCGTGTTATGGTTTGCGCGAATCACTATCGGGAACGCTGCTTCCTCGTCCACATCGTCGTTGTTGCCGCGGACAGTGGCATCGGCAATCGTGCCATCCGCATTGGGTGCATCGCGTCGTGGACGTCTCTGCGAAATTGCACGTTTCAAATATTCGTTTATGGCCGGTATTTCATACGATCCTTCGGGTATCGTTAGTTCCGTGTCGTCCTTGCCGAAATAGAACTTATTGTTGGAGGCGTTCACGTTGGGTATCGTGTGATAAGTCTCGAAGAGCGTCAGACCGAGCTCATAGTCTCCATCGGTCAAATCTATTGGCGGTGAATAATTTGCAGCGAGAACGCTGCTCGTTCCGCTGAGCGTTAGTGTCAACGACATGACGGAGAAAGCGCTCGACTTACACTGAGAGTCTGCGGCACCACGTCGATCTTTTTAAAATTTTACTGTTTGAAGAAAACGCAAGCACATTTGCCCACAGAAGTTCTGAGCGTATGTCTGATAGGGCGTTCGGTTGTACTCAATCGTAACATTGTTTACGAAATAACGCACGAGATCTCGAGGTGGTCGCAGATTGCCAAAACTATCGAAATATTTGACGCGGTTGCTCCTCTTTGCAAACGCTACCCAATGAGTACCAGGCCCCGTGGTATTGTCTAGATTAACGATGGCGCTCTCGTTTAAACGCACGCCATTCGACGGTAAAGCATCGAGCATGAAAACACCTCTAAAATACGGTATGCGCATACGTCTCGCCAATTGTTTCAACTGCACGTCAGTAGTCACGCCTGTGGGCATTCTTATCGTCTTTTCGGCGTTTTTTTTTTCTTCTTCGCTGATAAACCTCGTCCACCGTTATATGGGCCCAGGTACAATCCTCGTCCGTCTTTATATGGAGCTAAATGTAGACCGCGACCCTGTTCCATCGCGCGATTGTGGCGTTGCAGCTCCTCGAGCTGGCGTCGCACGGCTTTGTTGGCGTTTATCGCTTTCGCTACACCGGCTGCTCCTCCGACTAATGATCCAATCGCGCCCAAGATTGGCAGGATCGGTAACATACCACCTCGCTTCGCCGACGGAAGTATTCGTTTTTTCTTTGTCGTTGTTTTCCTCTTTTTCGCCTTCATACCCATGCCGATCTTGGTCTTGGCCTTCATCGCTGTCCAAACGGCTGCAGCGGCGGCTTTTTCGCCGATAGTCGAATCTCCTGCGATGACGCGTCCCAGCGCTTTATCGGCGAGCACCTTATCCGCCGCGTGTCTATCGACGAGTTCGTTGCTAAGAGAGTATGCAATATCGTGTTCGCGGCACGCTGCGTCCAATGGATTTACGCCTCTGTCGCCTCTAGCTAATCGTTTCTTCAACCGAGTGCCCGGACCGCAAAACTGATAGCCGGGAATATGTAATTCGAAAGGAAGCGCGTTTATCGCTCGATTCAGCAGACCTCCGACGCAGCCTTTGCTCGACGCTGACATTCCTCGCAGTCCTTAATTCTCGGCGCGGGACCGTCAATGTGCGTCCGCTGCCACGGCTGATTGTGATGCTCGTTGCAGCGACGATACGTTCCAACCTCAGGGTCCGTCTGTATATGTTTCGGAAGTCTTGGCCAAAGATGATCGATGTAGTTGCCGCACACGCGTAAAAGTACAATCTTCGGTATATACTCCAACTGCTCAGTGCTTAGATCAAGAACATGGCAGGGAGATGACAACGCGAGAAACATTTTTTCGCTAATGAACGCTTCAAGGTTTCGCGCGTCTATATATAGGTGCTCGAGGTATCACGCGAGTTTAGTTGTAAACATGATATTCGTGCGGCAATCGCGTACGATACGCGTCACAAACTGTGACGAAAAATTGCGAATAATGGGGGAGAGCGCGCAGTTGCGGAAACATGGCGAAATGCTGCCGAGTACCATCCGGCCATACCATCCTGTTTAAACAGGATTAGGAGATTGGCATTATCGCGAATCAGATGTTTCGGTATCCTCGCGTACGTTTGACAAAGGTAAAAGCAGTCGACTGAAGAGTGGCGACCCATTGAAAAGTATTCTCTGATCGCATCTTGCTTATCGCACGCAACGTCGTCGAAGACGAAGATCGAGTTCGGACGAGCCTCGATTGGCGGAACGACATCGCTATTATTTGAGAACGTAAAGTATCCAATTTCGTCGATCGATGTCAACAGATTTTCGAGATATCGATATTTTGGCTGCTGTAGCGACTTTGAATATACGTAAACATTCTCGAAACGTACACCGTGCGGACTCTCGAGCAGACTTATAAGAACGTTAGTCTTGCCGCACGAAGATGGGCCCGCAATTATGGCGCGGATGGTACTCGGCAGCATTTCGCCATGTTTCCGCAACTGCGCGCTCTCCCCCATTATTCGCAATTTTTCGTCACAGTTTGTGACGCGTATCGTACGCGATTGCCGCACGAATATCATGTTTACAACTAAACTCGCGTGATACCTCGAGCACCTATATATAGACGCGCGAAACCTTGAAGCGTTCATTAGCGAAAAAATGTTTCTCGCGTTGTCATCTCCCTGCCATGTTCTTGATCTAAGCACTGAGCAGTTGGAGTATATACCGAAGATTGTACTTTTACGCGTGTGCGGCAACTACATCGATCATCTTTGGCCAAGACTTCCGAAACATATACAGACGGACCCTGAGGTTGGAACGTATCGTCGCTGCAACGAGCATCACAATCAGCCGTGGCAGCGGACGCACATTGACGGTCCCGCGCCGAGAATTAAGGACTGCGAGGAATGTCAGCGTCGAGCAAAGGCTGCGTCGGAGGTCTGCTGAATCGAGCGATAAACGCGCTTCCTTTCGAATTACATATTCCCGGCTATCAGTTTTGCGGTCCGGGCACTCGGTTGAAGAAACGATTAGCTAGAGGCGACAGAGGCGTAAATCCATTGGACGCAGCGTGCCGCGAACACGATATTGCATACTCTCTTAGCAACGAACTCGTCGATAGACACGCGGCGGATAAGGTGCTCGCCGATAAAGCGCTGGGACGCGTCATCGCAGGAGATTCGACTATCGGCGAAAAAGCCGCCGCTGCAGCCGTTTGGACAGCGATGAAGGCCAAGACCAAGATCGGCATGGGTATGAAGGCGAAAAAGAGGAAAACAACGACAAAGAAAAAACGAATACTTCCGTCGGCGAAGCGAGGTGGTATGTTACCGATCCTGCCAATCTTGGGCGCGATTGGATCATTAGTCGGAGGAGCAGCCGGTGTAGCGAAAGCGATAAACGCCAACAAAGCCGTGCGACGCCAGCTCGAGGAGCTGCAACGCCACAATCGCGCGATGGAACAGGGTCGCGGTCTACATTTAGCTCCATATAAAGACGGACGAGGATTGTACCTGGGCCCATATAACGGTGGACGAGGTTTATCAGCGAAGAAGAAAAAAAAACGCCGAAAAGACGATAAGAATGCCCACAGGCGTGACTACTGACGTGCAGTTGAAACAATTGGCGAGACGTATGCGCATACCGTATTTTAGAGGTGTTTTCATGCTCGATGCTTTACCGTCGAATGGCGTGCGTTTAAACGAGAGCGCCATCGTTAATCTAGACAATACCACGGGGCCTGGTACTCATTGGGTAGCGTTTGCAAAGAGGAGCAACCGCGTCAAATATTTCGATAGTTTTGGCAATCTGCGACCACCTCGAGATCTCGTGCGTTATTTCGTAAACAATGTTACGATTGAGTACAACCGAACGCCCTATCAGACATACGCTCAGAACTTCTGTGGGCAAATGTGCTTGCGTTTTCTTCAAACAGTAAAATTTTAAAAAGATCGACGTGGTGCCGCAGACTCTCAGTGTAAGTCGAGCGCTTTCTCCGTCATGTCGTTGACACTAACGCTCAGCGGAACGAGCAGCGTTCTCGCTGCAAATTATTCACCGCCAATAGATTTGACCGATGGAGACTATGAGCTCGGTCTGACGCTCTTCGAGACTTATCACACGATACCCAACGTGAACGCCTCCAACAATAAGTTCTATTTCGGCAAGGACGACACGGAACTAACGATACCCGAAGGATCGTATGAAATACCGGCCATAAACGAATATTTGAAACGTGCAATTTCGCAGAGACGTCCACGACGCGATGCACCCAATGCGGATGGCACGATTGCCGATGCCACTGTCCGCGGCAACAACGACGATGTGGACGAGGAAGCAGCGTTCCCGATAGTGATTCGCGCAAACCATAACACGATGCGGTGCGAGATTAAATGTGCCTACAGAATAAACTTCAGCAAACCAAATAACATTGGATCGCTGCTGGGATTCTCATCGATGCGTATACTGCGACCGCGAAGATGGCACGAATCGGACGTGTCGATAAACATCATGAATGTGAACATTATACGCATAGAATGCAACTTGACCGCGGGAGCTTACAGCAATGATGCGCGAGTGCACACGATCCACGAATTTTCACCGAGCGTCGCGCCGGGATATAAAGTCAGTGAAAGACCTTCTCAAGTCATTTACTTGCCAGTGCTCATACGGAGCGTTAGTGACATCACCGTACGCGTTGTCGATCAAAACGGACGATTACTGGACTTTCGCGGGGAGGAAATCACAGTTAGGCTGCATGTTCGAAGGCGTGTGTGATGCTGGTAATAAACGGAGCCGAGCGAGCGCAGAGAGCATCATTTACCGGGCAATCGACTTTATCGGTCAATAATAGATTAGTTGAGAAGAAAAAGCTCAGCGCATCAAATGTTAAATTTTTACAATCACTAGGATTCGCGGTACGAAAATCTTAAAAAATGACTGATATTCTAAACGTCAGAGACGAGCCGATCTTTGACGATCGCATCGTCAAGATTGAAACCCACGCTTATTCGCCGTATGCAAACACAACGTACGGGCACAGCGATGAGATAAGAATACCCATACAACAACAAGATTTGTATACATTGCCGTACGAGAGTTTCCTATACGTCGAGGGGAGAATTACGAAACAGAATAGACCTGAAGGGGTTAGCGGCGACGTGGTATTGGGAAACAATTGCGTGGCTTTTATGTTCGACGAGATAAGATACGAGTTGAACGGCGTTGAAATTGATCGTAATAGAAACGTGGGCATAACCAGCACGCTGAAAAACTATGTAACGCTGTCATCCGACAAAAGCGTGATTCTGCGAAATGCCGGCTGGGAAACGCAGATGACTACCGCTGACGGGTATTTCAATTTCTGTGTCCCGCTCTACGTGCTGTTAGGATTCTGCGAAGATTATAAACGCATAGTGATCAATGCTCGTCACGAGTTGATCTTGATACGAGCGCGCAACGATAACAATTGTCTGAAGGGTAATTCGGCGTTGGAGCCCGTTCTCGAGTTGTTTAAAATTCAGTGGCGAATGCCGCATGTGCTCTTGAGTGATATAAATAAACTTTCGATGCTGCGCACTTTGGAGAGCGGACGATATCTCAGCATGGCTTTTCGCTCGTGGGATCTTTATGAGTATCCACTATTGCAACGCACCACCAAGCATTCGTGGGCTATCAAGACCGCTACTCAGCTCGAGAAGCCGCGATACGTCATTTTCGCTATGCAAACCGGCCGAAAAAATAACATGTCTGAGGACACGAGCCGATTCGACCATTGCAATTTGACCAACGTGAAACTTTATCTGAATTCTGAATCTTATCCCTACATCGAAATGGATCTTGATTTTGCCAAAAACAAATGGGCTATTCTATACGAGATGTACGCGCGTTTCTGCAAAACCTACCTCGGATACGAGTATCTCGAGCCGAATCTCACCGTCACCAACTTTCTAAACAGAGGTCCGTTCGTAATAATTGATTGCAGTCGGCAAGTTGAATCGATTAAGAGCGCAACCGTTGACGTGCGAATAGAATTCGAAACTAAAGATAACGTACCGGAGAACACCGGCGCGTATGCACTCATAATACACGATCGCGTGATTCAATATAACCCGTTGACAAACATTGTGCGCAAAATCACCTAATTCTGCGCATATATATATTATACGATACATCGACATGAACCACAGTCTTCTTTTCGACCGCGACATGTCCGTGCCAACGTTCGTGGATCTGCAAGGTTTCCCCCTTGGACGATTAAGGGGTTTCATCGTAAAAGAATTTGCGGTGTTAAGAGGGGGAAACGTTCTCGCGCATTATATCTTTGACAGTCCCCAGCCATGGGATTGGTTGATGAAATCCGAAAGATCCTGTGCTTCCTGGCTCACTGCCTGTCATCATGGACTAAGATGGGGCACCGACGGAGTGGTTCCGTACCGGAAAGCGAGACAAGTGATTACGACTGCAGTACTGGGTGCTGAAAATCCTGACGACAAGGAGATTGTGTACGTCAAAGGGCACGAGAAACGAGAATGGCTGGGAGAATTACTTCTGGACAGTCGACGAGAATACGCATACATCGAGAGCCTGGATGTGGATTACGAAGACGTGGATAATTTAAATAATCTAGATGATGTTAATACTTTTCAATGTGGACAACACCGTACGAATAGACATTGTGCTTTACAAAATGTATTCAAACTATTCAATTGGTGGACACAATTACATGAATAAACATATGTAATATACGTTTTTTTATTCCTTTCCCCTCCATTACATCGACGTTTTTCTCTATTACATCGACGTTTCTTCAACGTTTTTTTTCATGTTTCATTTAGCGTTTCACGTACACCATGCACGTTATGTATAACATTTTTGTTCTTGTACAACGTTGTCGCGAAAACGTGATACCGACGATGATGATGTAATTATTGGAAAGAGTGGGGAAACTATCCCCTCTCCTATACAAAAGATTCAGAAGAATAAACGTGTCGAGACATGTTCAAGGCTACCGATGAAATTGTTGGAGTGGGGGAAACTATCCCCTCTCCATCTATACGTTTCCAATACAACATTAATAACTGCAAACATCACTATTTGGCGATCAGTATTGCATCAGTCGCTCGTTTGAACAGTTTTTGACATCGCTCTTGAAATACATACAATGGCAAACTATTACGTTCCAACCGAGGCGCGTGAAAAGTAAGTATTCTTTTGTTATACGATATAAAGACTTTGAATTTTATTCATTTATTTCACTCGTATCCGTTTCTTTTTTTCAGAGCGTCTTCGAATATACGATATACGCCACGTATACTGGGCAGAAGGTTTGCGCTAACATCAACTTCCTACAAATGGATTGATGTAGCGATCAACGTGGGATCTGTTTCCTGCTCCGTGGAGATATCGCTCGGCGATACACGTGGCAACCGGATTGTCCTACCATACAGAACGTGGAGAGCTCTGTTAGATAAACGTGCGGATTTCGAGCGATTCGTCCAGTCAACCGAAGCACCATCGTTACCGATTCATGACCTTACCGTACAACTCGTGAAATTGCATGATGAAAGTATTGTTAAGTTATCTTTACTCGATGCATGTATTTACCTCAAGCCTACAACCATGCTCTTCATGTTTGAACTAGAGCACTGTGTGGAGCATGTATATTATACGCTGCATCAGAGCATTGCAACTGCGACTGAGAAATTTAAATATTTTGTAACGTTCTTGCGTCAAAACTTTGCCATGAACAAACCAGACGCGACAGAATTATTGCGCAAATCTTACGATAAGAGTTCGCAAATTGAGTGCGAATTAATAGCCTACGCTATTGATACTATTATATACGACGCATTAACTACTTAATAGAATGATTGTACACATTGTATTACATACTCAAATAAAAAAATGTGAAATGTATAAAACAGAGTTTGTCTCGTCATAAACCTTTCCCATGTTATAACGTATATTAGTGTTACAAGTTGCGTTTAGTCTCTTATAGAATAACCTTGACACTGATTGCATCACGCGAACGATAACATTCCACAGGGGAAGAATCGGGCATCGGCAAATATAACTTGCATAAAGAATATTCTGTATCTCTCGAACGGAAGGCTAGAAAATTACGAGACTTGAACAGTTATACGTAGTGGAATACTGTCTTCCAAGTGGATGCAGGAAGAATAACGAAAATTAGGTAGAAAAAAATAAAACAATTAATATAATATAATTGCAAGCATAGAGTAGCGGCGTTTGCTTCACCTACAATGTAATCATATATCGTTTGTCTTCGATGTAATCGTATACCTTTGTGATTAGCCGCCGTCAAAATACGCGATGCGACGGAGGATGCTCTCGCTGAGCGAGCCCTTCGTCAGTCGCAATTATACCGTCGCGCAGTCGTGTCGCGAAAAAAAAAAAATGGATCGTCGCGCGGAGGAAGAGCGGGAATTCGTCCCGCTTATCGTTGTGGTGGACACCACAAGCGGACAACGTGTAGTTTTTTACAGAAACTACATTGTTGTGGTGGACACCACAACGGGGCATCGTTCGGTACGCATAGTACCGAACGAATATTGAACAAATACACTAACAGTGTGGCGGTGGTGGTGGTGGTGGTGGTGGTGGTGGTGGTGGTGGTGGTGGTGGCGGTGGCGGTGGCGGTGGCGGCGGCGACGGTGCAGCGGCGGCGACGGTGGCAGCGGCGGCGACGGCGGCTGCAGCGGTAAGTTTCTTTTTAAAGAAATTTTTATTTTTTCTCTGTCCGCCGAATTCGCGCGCTAGCGGCAGCGGGCGCGGGCGGCGGGCGCGGGCGACGGCGGCGGCGGCGGCGGGCCCCGCGAAAATTGCCCGCGGGTGGCGGCGGGACCCGCGGAAATTGCGCGCGGGCTGCGGCGGGCCCCGCGGAAATCGCCGCGGAAAACCGCCGCAAAATACGCCGCGGAAATCGCCGCGGATATCGCCGCGGAGAACCGCCGTGGTATTTTTTAAAAAATACACGCCGGTTCGAAGCCATGGGATTCCTCTCTCCCCAACATCATCCTCGGTGGTATATACCGCTCTGCCGCGCGACTTACCCCCACCTTTCAATCCCACCTCTAGATCAGTGGGTGACACCACCCACTGCATCTCGAGGATCACCACCCACTCCCTGTATCATTCCCTCCCACCTGGGTAGGACCTCGGGCTGACTCCCACGCGCGGGTCAGTTCAGCGGGCTGACCCCCACCTCCCAAGTTAGGTCTCGCGGGTCACCACCCACCTCCCATGTCAGACCTCGCGGATCATCACCCACTCCGCGGTACGTACCGCAGGTACCCCCGCGCCTACATTCCCCCTCGCCCCTCACCCCCCCTCATTGCCCCATGGCTTTGAATCGGCATAGTCTTACTACTCACATATAACGTCAGAACAGAATATATTTTTTACTGAATCAACAACTTCTTGAACAAAACTTCTAGGAATTAATAAGTTATTATTATAATATATTTGCAATAAATTTAATTATGCTGCTATTGTGGTTAGTGTGCTATCCAATGCATCATGAAATGTAGTTAACACCTTGAGAAGAGATGAAAATTTGGTAAATTGTTAGCATTCAATTGCGTAGATGCTTCGGAACTTGTCAGAAATTCAATTATATTTTTTTGTTTGCTGTTTTCGTTCTAATTATTTGGATTAACTAAGCTCTCACGCACAATTGCAATGTGTTTTGTAAATTAATTTAATGAACTGAATGATCTTTTACAGTTGTCTTCTTTAATTGGTTCAAACGTCTATGTTTATGCTTCAAATAGTGTATCAATGTTTTTAATAGTAAAAATATTTGATCACAAACAAAGCAAATCATCATTAATATCAAATAATTTTGCATTAAAAACACTTAAAAATGTTAAAATGTTAAATCTAAATTAAAACTTTTAAGTCAAAACACTTAAAAATATCTAAATACCTAACTCTGAATTAAAAATTTTTAGTAAAACACTTAAGAATATCAAAATGTTAACTCTTAAGTAAAACTCAATTCTCACTATTCAATTTCACAATATCTGACATCAAAGAAGTAACAGAAACATACGTTTTGGTTTTCGAAAAGTCGTACACAACTTGCTCAATAAATATCCATGCAATTTCATCCTCTGGAGGATAACTGGCATTCACAACATGAAAAATTTTGAAGCACAGGTCTGTACGATGTACTCTAGCATTTTTTGCTATGACTGTTGTAAAACAACTACCTTTGAACAATTAAATAGTAATGTATAATTAGAATATAATTTTGCCTAACTTAGTTATTTTTATTAGTATAATTTATCTTACCATTGATGACGCCAAATTTAGCATCTGCAAAAATGTAATGATTTTTTAATTGAAATGCACATTTCATGCGCGTAACTTACCAAAACTTGTCTGTAATTACTTTTTGCCATTTCCCGGGTTTTAAAACTTTACACAAGCGATAGTACGTCTTTTTCCTATAAACTCGACGTTTGTACACTCTTTTTTTCAGCAAACTGGTAAAATTTTCTCTAGAGAAATAACAATGACATTATCCTGTTTGCTATAATCCGATGATGCATTTGCTGATATTTCATTCCAGTTTGAGTCTGCTAACATACTTTCACTTGCGGAAACAGATTTGTCATTATGTGAAATTTTATTAAATATCATCTCTTATACTACATCTATTGCATGTAGTAAACATATATAAACTATTAAGTGTTACTTTGTTATTTAAATTTTGCGATATAGTTTTCCAAATTTTGTGCGTTTTCGAAATAATTTTGCTCTCATTGTTTAATAATATTTTTATATTTAATAATCGTCTCTTATTATCTTAGGATCAACTTTTCCTGGTTTACCGCGCACTGGATACGTGGTGAAAACTACACGTGATACTCTCTGACAAACTGTTGTAACTTCTCTGACAAATTGTTAGAGACTAATTTGAAAAATCCAAAATTTGAGTTTTATATACTTTTTGGCTTTCCTTTAGATGATGGTAAAAACGGCAGCATACTCTAAGATTGCGATATCGGTCAAAAAACCGCACAGGGCGTTGTGTTACACAACATTCGCGGTATATTTGATCATATTGTACGGCTTTCCCTTTATTGCCAAATACAACAAAGCCGAAAAGTTTATGTCTTTAATCGGCAACTACCAGTGTATCTGATAACATGATTTATAAGGATGTAGAAAAGTACATATCATTAGTAATAGAATAAACGGAGATCAGAGAAAATCGGCATGTGTCAAAAGACTGCCGTATTGATCTGACAAGTAAACCTACGGAAGTGTCACTCTCCGATTTTTCTGAAATTTGGATATGTTATAATACATAAAAAACTAAAAAACTAAGAAAAAAGTATTTTTTTTAGCAGCGAAAAAACATATTTAGGGGGTGAAACGACTCCCCCAAAATAGAGGGTAAAATGGAAAATTGCGATATCTTTGAGATCAGTGAAGCGATCTTAATGATTTTTGGTATAAAAGTATCTTTTGATGGAAGACGAAAATCGATCTAGGTATGTTGGAGGGGGAGTAAAAATTAGGGGGCCAATTATATTTAAAGTAACCAATTTTTTGCTACAAAAAATCAGTTTTGATCTAATTGAAGTGAAATCTATAAAAACTTTAAAAGAAAAACTAATCAAGGAACAAGTATTTTTTTTTTTATATAAATATTTGGGCGTAAATAACCTCTATATTGTCGCGCTCGTTTGACATTGCGCATGAAACACCTTGTGAAACTATATTTTTAAACTGTTCAATCTTTTTAATATATTGGTTTCTGAAGTTCCTGAATCTGAATCTGAAATTAGATTTTCAAAATTTAATATGGCGGACAAAAACTTTAAAAATTATTTGAATAGGCAGTAACTCGACATGCAATTTTTAAAATACAATAAAATCAACTTATAACATTTACTGTTAGTTATGTGAAGTAAATTAAACATGTTAAAAATATTAATTGTTTAATTTAATAACCGCCGGCGTTAGCGTTATCCGAGATGTACCGCGCGACGGTCGCATGGTCGGATTTACATTTCTTCGGGGTGCTTGATTAGAGTGAGTCCCCTTTCCTCTCACTATTTTCTGATACATCTCGGGTAACGCTAACGCCGGCGGTTATAAACAATTAATATTTTTAACATGTTTAATTTACTTCACATAACTAACAATAAATGTCATAAGTTGATTTTATTGTATTTTGAAAATTGCATGTCAAGTTACTGCCTATTCAAGTAATTTTTAGAGTTTTTGTCTGCCATATTGAATCCGCCATATTAAATTTTGAAAATCTGATTTCAGATTTGGATTCAACGACTTCAAAAACCAATATATTAAAAAAATTGAACAGTTCAAAAATATAGTTTTACAAGGTGTTTCATGCGCAATGTCAAACAAGCGCGACAATATAAAGGTTATTTACCCCCAAATATTTCTATAAAAAAAAAACAAAAAAACAAAAAATACATGTTCTTTAATTAGCTTTCCTTTTGAAGTTTTCATAAATTTCACTTCAATTAAATCAAAACTGATTTTTTGCAGCAAAAATTGGTTATTTTAGAGGTAGTTAGCCCCCTAATTTTCACTCCCCCTCCAACATACTCAGGCCAATTTTCGTCTTCTATCAAAAGATACTTTCATACCAAAAATCATTAAGATCGCTTTACTGATCTCAAAGATATCGTAATTTTTACATTTTACCCCCTATTTTGGGGGAGTCGTTTCACCCCTTAAATATGTTTTTTTGCTGTTAAAAAAATATGTGTCTCTTAGTTTTTTATGTATTATAACATATCTAAATTTCAGAAAAATCGAAAAGTGACACTTTCGTAGGTTTTCTTGTGAGTATGATTAAAATTGCCCTACGCGGTTTTTGACAGGCACCGCGATATAATATCTTATAGTACGTTGCCGTGCTTTTAACATCATATAAAGGAAAGCCGAAAAATATATAAAACTCAAATTTAGAATTTTTCAAGATTTTTAATTTTTTGTAGATTCAGAAACAATAATATTTTTTTTAGGTTTTTATAACTGTAGTAGTACATTGAAATGTACTATAGAAGATAGTGATCCATTTAATATTTGTGTGAAATTAAATTGCATACATAAGAAGAAAGAAATTGTGGAAAAAATATCTTAGAAATCCAACAAGAACAATTATCGGGTAAAAATTACAAAAAAAATCAGTTCATGTATATCGCGCAGAAAATGCACACATATTAATGAAAGAGGGAGACTCAGAGAACTTGCTCATTTATACAGTTCTACTGTTCTACGTACAGCAAAATCAGAAGCAACAATAAGAGATTACATAGATCCAGATTTTTTTAAGGCATTGGTTATTTAAAAATTTTTATCTTTACACAATGTAATACACAACATTGAATTAGATTCTTTTTTTTATTCATTACTGGAGTAATTATGAACTTAATGTTTACAAAAGATACGCTATGGAAAACAATGCATGTATATTTCCTAAGGAACGGATGGGTCAATGTCCAAACTCCAAACACATGTTTTTATATATTTTGTTATCAATTACAAAGTGGTCAATTTTCAATTTGCCAAATGATTAGTGAAAGTCATAATGCTAATTCAATACATTTTTGTCTGCAGAATGAGTACGTTCTGGTGCACCGATACCAAAAGAAGTGGTATGCGATTCTTCAAAAACACTATTAACCGCAATTACTCGCACTTTTATCAATTACTCTAATATAGAAGATTATGGAGATTCATGTAAAAATTCTAGTTTGCCTAAGTGTTATATTAGAATTGACGTCATCCATTTTATTAAATCGTGTTTTATTTTTTTTAAATTATTAAATAAAAGAATAAAAACGTTTTACCTACACGCAATTGGTCAATTGATACGTTGTAGAAATATTGAAAATGCAAAAGGTATAATTAAATTTATTTTTACTATAGTACCATCTGAAATCGATAGAAATTTGGAAAATGGCAATCCTGCGCAATATGATAAAACATGAATTAAAGTAATAAACTTAATGACAACCAATGAATTCCAATTAAAAAGTCTTGATAATAGCATCAATAGTAGCACTAAAGACGACATTAAAAACAAAGCAAAAGAAATAAATGATCTTATTAATCCATTTGAAAACTTATGGATCATGTAGGGTAAAGAAATTTTAAATGACGTTATTTTATCAATTTTTTTAAAATAAAAGCCAAACAATTTATCCATATTATTTTCCACAATTAATTGAACGGCTTATAATTGATATCTGATTGTTACCACTTTGGACAAATATTTATACATATAAATAAATTTGGTTATGGTCGCATAACCTACTTCTAGTGCATCTGTAGAAAGCGAATTCAATAAATTAAAATCTTTAGTATTAAAAAATTGTCTATTATTATGTGTTGATTCTTTGTTCAAAAACATGTAAATTATTTACATGGAATAACCAAAATTATCAATGCACAAAAAAATGACGATATTATATTTGTTCATACCAAAGACGTATCGATAACTTCTACGCCTCTTAAAGAGTTTCATATTAATACTAGATTCATATAATTCATACTCTTTATATCAAAATAATGACCAACCAACAGGTGCATATATTTATTTTTATGTAAAAAAATGTACATGCATCGCTTAAATGCTCTGATGTTAAAGAAAGTTACGGATTTCGCAATTTCGCATATGTAAGATGTATAAATATATAGAAAATATAGAAAACATTAAATAAAATCGTGAAATCAAGAATTGTCGCAAATTAGTAACAACAAAATTGAATAAAGCTAATGCATTGTATCTTGGTAAAAGTCAATATAAAATAGTTGATTCTTTGACTTGTAAAAAAGCAATAAAAGTACTTATTATAAAATATAACAACGATTTATCTTTAAGATCTTTAAAAATATATTTGATGATAATTACATTTATTGCTAATACATGTGCATTTCACAGTATATTTCCAATATTATTGGATGTAAGATACAATTCAGATATTTGAATATACATGAATAAAATAGCAGAAACAAAGTCTTTTAAATTAATTAATACTATAAATAGAGATATCGGGGCTTAATTCATACAAATTACGCGCGCAGATAAGTTTGCAAATTTTACTAATTTCCAATGTTGTTGTTTGCAAATACGTAAACTGTGAGACAAATGTCAGTTATTTAGCCGGCATATTTTTCAAAGATATACCAAGTTTCCAAGAAACATTTCGTTGCAACTCTGTTGTGAGGTATGGCATAAAAAATTGTACCTGTAATCCAAATCAAAGAATCAAAAAACATACAAGCTAATTTTTACAAATTTATAGGAGAGAGCGTTTCTCTAGAAAGTGAACATCCTTGTTGTTCAAAAGACTCTCCTGGGTTTGAAAAAACAACATTATCTGAGCAACAGGCTCTTATTATAATTAATTATAAAAGCATGTATTTACATGTATGCATTTGTGAAAAATCGTAACTTGTAGAGAAACTATTTTGTTTATGTGCGGCGCGCGTTCTTTGCGCGCACAGTAATTATTTTCAATGAGTTACAGCTAACAACTCGTAATTTGTAATAATTAACAACAAATTTGGACTTATTTATTTCAGTAGTAGAATGTCTAACAATCATTTTAATATACGATTCAGAATTTGTTGCTAACTGTAACTCGTAAAAAATAATTACTTTGTGCGTGGAGAGCACGCACCACGCATAAACAAAATAGTTTTTGTATAAGTTATGATTAACAACAAAATCAGAAATTTATTTATTTTAGTAGTAGGATGTCTAACAATCATTTTAGTATACAATTCAAAATTTGTTGCTAGCTGTAACTTGTTGAAAATAATTACTTTGTGTGTGGAGAGCGCGCGCCGCGTATAAAAAAATAGTTTCTCTACAAGTTACGATTAGCAACAAATTCAAAAACCTATTTATTTTAGTAGTAGGATGTCTAAAAATCATTTTAGTATACGATTCAGAATTTGTTGCTAACTGTAACTCGTTGAAAGTAATTACTTTGTGCGTGGAGAGCGCGCGCTGCGCATAAAAAATAGTTTCTTTACAAATTACAATTAGCAACAAAATCGGATTTTGATACATGATTTTATATCATAATCATACGAGCAACAAATTTTTGGACAATTGAGCAACGGACTTTACATCGTGACCCGCGCATTCTTTGAATAAACAAATTATTTCTAGCGATTTACGGTTAGCAACAAAATCAGATTTTGTTATATCAATGGTACGATATCTGAGGATGATATTAATACCATATTCATACGAGCAACAAATTCTTTCATGATCGAATAAAGAGCCTTGAAGCACAATACATCGTTTCATTAAAAATTAGTTAGTCTCAATGTTACTATTAAGTACAAATTAACAAATTTTGCTATTTTATTTTTATATGACAATTCTATTTATTTTTTTTAGTATGGGTTTATTTTAGTGGTAAATTAGCAACCTCCTTAATTAATTAAAATAAAATAAAATTAGCCTCCTGTTAATATTTCATAGTTTATGTGTAAAATACTTAAACTATTAGTAATTTATTTAAATTATTAATTTATTTTATATGAGACAACCCTAGTAGCACAGTACATTGGCTTTACATTGGTTAACATTGGCGAAACATTGGTTACGTTGAAAGAACATTGGCCAATATTTCCCAATAAAGAGCCAATATTGATAATAGAATTAATTGCACATGTGATAGTGCTCGCCAATTAATATACAATATTGCACTTACATTGGAAATGCATTGACCAAGATTTCCCAATCTAAAGCGAATATTGATTATGAAAAAAACGTTGATGTGCTGCCAATGTTACGAATCAATAATTGTATTGTAAATATTATCGATAGACGAAATAGGTCCATAAATGAAGAAACCTCGATCTATTAGGAGTACAAATTGAAAACCGCCGTTTTCTAGTAGATGGCACCAGCGGTAAATGCTGGCGCCAAACGTTAGATCAAAAATTTTAAATGTAAGGTTGGGCATCTGGCAACAATTCCTTATCATTGCAGTTGTGAATTTTTATCGGCGTTATATATTTTTTTGTGATCGAAAATGTCGAAATTTGTGCCCAATAAGCGTCATTTGCGGGAAGTTTTGCTTTTTGCCTTCAATTCGAAAAAATCTGCGGCTGAGGCGCGTCGAATGATTGTAAAAACTTATGTTGAGACTTCCATTAGTGAAAGAACGTGTCGAGAATGGTTCCAACGCTTCAAAAGTGGTGATTTCGGCGTAGAAGACAAGGAGCGTCCCGGATAGGTGAAAAAGTTTGAAGACGCACAATTGGAAACATTACTGAATGAAGATTCATTTCAAACGCAACAGGAGCTTGCAGATTCATTGGGCGTGACTCAACAAGCTATTTCACATCGTTTGAAAACCATGGAAATGATCCAAAAGCATGGACACTAGGTGCCATACGAATTAAAGCCGAGAGACGTCGAACGGCGTTTTTTCGCGTGCGAACAGCTGCTCCAACGGCAAAAACGGAAGGGTTTTCTGCATTGTATTGTAACCGGCGATGAAAAGTGGATCCATTATGATAATCCAAAGCGAAAAAAATCGTGGGGCTACCGCGGCCATGCATCAACATCGACGGCCAAGCCAAACATCCATGGCTCGAAGCTCATGCTGTATATTTGGTGGGACCAGCTCGGTGTGATTTATTATGAGCTGTTGCAACCGGGTGAAAGGAGCTCGCTACTGAACACAACTAATGCATTTGAGCCGAGCATTGCAGGAAAAACGACCACAATACGAGCAAAAACACGAAAAAGTGATGTTGCTGCACGACAACGCTCGGCCACATGTTGCTCAGGTCGTTAAAACCTATCTGGAAACATTGAAATGGGACGTCTTACCTCATCCGCCGTATTCTCCTGACATCGCCCTTTCAGATTACCACTTGTTCCGATCAATGGCGCATGGCCTGGCTGAGCAGCACTTCCATTATTACGAAGAGGCCAAAAACTGGGTCGATTCGTGGATCGCCGTAAAAGACGAGCAGTTTTTTCGACGCGGGATTCGTATGCTGCCCGAAAGGTGGGAGAAAGTAGTGGCCAGCGATGGACAATACTCTCAAGAATAAGTATGTAATCATTTTTCAACAATCAATCCTCAAATTTTGACAAAAAACGGCGGTTTTCAATTTGTACTCCTAATACATCCCAATGAGCAAATAATATTTTTCAATTGTTTAGAACAAATTTTTTTTTAATAAAAATTTTTTATATTTAATTTAATTATTGTATTATATTGACATATTAGGAGTACAAATTGAAAACCGCCGTTTTTTGTCAAAATTTGAGGATTGATTGTTGAAAAATGGTTACATACTTATTCTTGAAAGTATTGTCCATCGCTGGCCACTACTTTCTCCCACCTTTCGGGCAGCATACGAATCCCGCGTCGAAAAAACTGCTCGTCTTTTGCGGCGATCCACGAATCGACCCAGTTTTTGGCCTCTTCGTAATAATGGAAGTGCTGCTCAGCCAGGCCATGCGCCATTGATCGGAACAAGTGGTAATCTGAAGGGGCGATGTCAGGAGAATACGGCGGATGAGGTAAGACGTCCCATTTCAATGTTTCCAGATAGGTTTTAACGACCTGATCAACATGTGGCCGAGCGTTGTCGTGCAGCAACATCACTTTTTCGTGTCTTTGCTCGTATTGTGGCCGTTTTTCCTGCAATGCTCGGCTCAAACGCATTAGTTGTGTTCGGTAGCGAGCTCCTGTGATGGTTTCACCCGGTTGCAACAGCTCATAATAAATCACGCCGAGCTGGTCCCACCAAATACACAGCATGAGCTTCGAGCCATGGATGTTTGGCTTGGCCGTCGATATTGATGCATGGCCGCGGTAGCCCCACGATTTTTTTCGCTTTGGATTATTATAATGGATCCACTTTTCATCGCCGGTTACAATACGATGCAGAAAACCCTTCCGTTTTTGCCGTTGGAGCAGCTGTTCGCACGCGAAAAAACGCCGTTTGACGTTTCTCGACTTTAATTCGTATGGCACCCAGTGTCCATGCTTTTGGATCATTCCCATGGTTTTCAAACGATGTGAAATAGCTTGTTGAGTCACGTCCAATGAATCTGCAAGCTCCTGTTGCGTTTCAGATGAATCTTCATTCAGTAATGTTTCCAATTGTGCGTCTTCAAACTTTTTCACCTGTCCGGGACGCTCCTTGTCTTCTACGCCGAAATCACCACTTATGAAGCGTTGGAACCATTCTCGACACGTTCTTTCACTAATGGAAGCCTCACCATAAGTTTTTACAATCATTCGACGCGCCTCAGCCGCAGATTTTTTCGAATTGAAGGCAAAAAGCAAAACTTCCCGCAAATGACGCTTATTGGGCACAAATTTCGACATTTTCGATCACAAAAAAATATATAACGCCGATAAAAATTCACAACTGCAATGATAAGGAATTGTTGCCAGATACCCAACCTTACATTAAAAATTTTTGATCTAACGTTTGGCGCCAGCATTTACCGCTGGCGCCATCTTCTGGAAAACGGCAGTTTTCAATTTGTACTCTTAATATATTTTCTAATTGCATTCTTACTCAAACAAATAACAAAAAAGTTATTCTAGATACTATTCCGCATTTGTGAAATTAGTAAAAAAACTATAATTTTATATCTGTTTATATAAATAATGTGTTTTAATTATACATATTCCATTTTTTCGATAACGTATATTGACCTGATCTATTATATACACGTATCAGCACAAAGTGTTCACAGGTCATCACGAGGGATCAGTTCGCAGCAATCACACAGGACAAGCAACGTTCACCGGAGTCGCGACTTGGATGGGTGACCGCTTGGGTTTGAAAAAAAATTCGACTAATATTGAAACTCCAATATTGGATAAATAAGACAAAGTGTCAACCTTTTAATATTGGACCAATGTTAGAAACCCAACCCCCCAATATATTGCACAACCAATATATATAATATATAGTATTTATATATTTTTTTTTAATATTGGACCTCCAATATTGGTTAAATAAGAGTCGATATCATACTTTACAATATTGGACCAATATTGAAAATCAATTTACACTCAATATAGAATATTAGGTTTACATTATTTCCCAATATTGGATCAATATTTTGTGCTACTAGGGAAGTTACCACATAGTCGATAATAATTGTATATAAGAATAGTTTCTTATATGTAATAATAAATTTTTTATAACTAATAAATTTTTTTAATAACAAATAATACAATATTACTTTCTGTAGCACAAATTAGCACAACATCAGCCCTAATACCTGTTTTTATTTTTATTTTTTAATTTTTTTTTTCTTATAGTCCTGCCTTTTGATGTTAAGCTAACAGCGCCATGGTTTTTTTTTTAAACGGCACGAGATACAAAATTGTTTCTTGAGGCACAAATTAGCACTAAGTGAGCACTAAATCTTTCAATAGGTCCTGTTCGTTTTGCTCCTGCTAGTTTGATAGAGGTACAAGCATATAATATCTTGAGACAGTTTCGGACCTTTTGAATGGCTGCACAGAAATACAACCTCGTAGCGCGTCGCGTATTTGGTACTCATGGCGCTTGTTTTTTTTACAAACAATCAACAACAAATCTTTTTTTAAAGTGCATCGAAGACAAAGGTTTCTTCTATCGGCTCACAAAAAATTGAAAGCGATACTTTTACCAGTTGTGAACAAGGCCGACCACGCTCTTATTTAACAGACTGTATAAGAAAAACTCGTGTAATATATATAAACGTAAATTTATTCACAATTAATATTTTGTGAATTAAGAGAGATCATTTAAAATTCAACTTTCTCATTTTATAGATTTTGCTTCGGATGAACAAAAAAATAAAAAATATTTTGGGACATATAGATGTGCAATCGCAATTCTGAATGTTAAATAAGTATGCTAAATTTTTTGTCAACATTTTAGAACCCAAAAACCTTTTGAAAAATACAATCGTTTAGCAGTTACTCAGATATAATAGCCCACGTACCATTAAATAAATATAATTTCTATTAATTAAACATAATAGTAAACAATGGTATGAAGAAAATACACTTTTAAATACTAACAAAAAATTCTTTATTTTATTATTAAAGTAAAATCACAGCTACATTTCTCTCGAAGATGAATTATTATGGCACGTATCATTTAAATAATACATTCGATAAGGAATGTATACAGGACTATAATACAATATATTAATCATAAATAGATTATAGTTGTAGCCAACAATAAGAAATGTAGTCTTGCGGGAGTAAATGTAAAATGTAAATAAACATGCGGGTACACATTAAATAGAAAACAAAGATTCTGTAACTCAGTTAATAATTTCTAAAGGACCGATCTTGTCTTGTGCATGCGTTGTCGTTAGTTATCTCCAGATAACAACGTTGACCTCTGTTTGCTTTTAGGCAGCTACTGCTAATGCACCAGCTCTTCCTGCGGCAGTCCTGAATGCACCAGCCATTCCCGCGCCAGCTTTTCCAAAGGCAGCCTGTGCAGCGGCAGCTTTTGCAGCAGCAGCATGTCCGGCACCAGCGAGTCCCGCACCAGCGAATCCAGCACCAGCCTGTCCATAGGCAGCCTGTGCAGCGGCAGCTTGTCTGGCGGCAGCTTGTGCAGCAGCAGTATGTCCGGCACCAGCGAGTCCCGCACCAGCGAATCCAGCATCAGCCTGTCCATAGGCAGCCTGTGCAGCGGCAGCTTGTGCAGCAGCAGCATGTCCGGCAACAGCTAGTCCCGCACCAGCGAGTCCTGCACCAGCAAATCCAGCGCCAGCCTGTCCATAGGCAGCCTGTGCAGCGGCAGCTTGTCTAGCGGCAGCTTGTGCAGCAGCACCATGTCCGGCACCAGCGAATCCAACGCCAGCCTGTCCATAGGCAGCCTGTGCAGCAGCAGCTTGTCTAGCAGCAGCTTGTGCAGCAGCAGCATGTCCGGCACTAGCAAGTCCTACACCAGCAAATCCTGCGGCAGCCTGTCCATAGGCAGCCTGTCCAGCAAATCCCGCGCCAGCAACTCCTGCAACGTGTCTAGCTTTTCTCGCACCAGCATATGCAGCAGCAGCTTGTCCAGCGGCAGTTTGTCCAGCGGCAGTTTGTCCAGCGGCAGTTTGTCCAGCGGCAACATGTCCAGCGGCAGCCTGTCCAGCGGCAGCCTGTCCAGCGGCAGCCTGTCCAGCGGCAGCTTGTCCAGCGGCAGCTTTTCCAGCATTTCCAGCGTGTCTAACATGTCTGGCATGTCCAGCTACTCCCGCAAATGCTCCTGCTGCTGACTGTCCACTGGCTACCTGTCCAGCAGCAATTTGTGCAGCAGCAATCTGTGCAGCAGCTTGTTCAGCGGCAGTCATTCCTACCAAAGCTTGTCCAGCGGCAATTTTTGCAGCGGCAACCTGTGCAGCAGCTTGTTTAACGGCAGTTAGTCCAGCGGCCGCCTGTCCAGCGGCAACCTGTCCAGCGGCTTTCTGTGCAGCAGCTTGTTCAGCGGCAGATAGTCCTGCGAAAGCTTGTGCAGCGGCCATCTGTCCAGCAGCAACTTGTCCAGCGACAACTTGTGCAGCAGCAGCTTGTCCAGCAAAAGCCTGTCCAGCGGTAATTTGTTGAGTGGCAATTTGTGCAGCGGCCATCTCTGCAGCACATTGTTCAGCGACAGTTAATCCAGCCATGGCTTGTCCAGCAGCAACCTGTCCAGCGGCAATCTGTGCAGCAGCTTGTTCAACAGCAGAGAGTCCAGCGGCAGTCTGTGCAGCGGCAGTCTGTGCAGCGGCAATTTGTGCAGCAGCTTGTCCAGCGGACATCTGTCCAGCAGCAATCTGTCCAGCAGCAGCCTGTCCCGCGGCAACCTGTTCAGCGGCAATCTGTGCAGCAACTTGTTCAGCAGCAGCTACTCCTGCGAAAGACTGTCCAGCAGCAACTTGTCCAGCGGCATTCTGTGCAGCAGCTTGTTCAGCAGCAGATAGTCCTGCAAAAGCCTGTTCAGCAGCAATCTGTCCAGCGATAACCTGTCTAGCAGCAGCGTGTCCTGCGGCAGCTTGTCCAAAGGCTACCTGTCCAGCGAATCCTACATTAGCGACTCCCGCGCCAGCAAGTCCAGCAACGTGTCTAGCTTTTCTTGCAGCAGCAGCCTGCCCAGCGGCAATATGTCCAGCGGTAGCTTGTCCGGCAGCAGCTTTTCCAGCAGCAGCATGTCCAGCGGCAACTTGTCCAGCGGCAGCTTGTCCAGCGGCAGCTTGGCTAGCGGCAACTTGTCCAGCAACAGCTTGTCCAGCGGCAGCTTTTCCAGCTTGTCCAGCGTGTCTAACTTGTCTGGCATGTCCAGCACCAGCTACTCCCGCAAATGCTTGTCCTGCAACCTGTGCAGCGGCAATCTGTCCAGCAGCAATTTGTGCAGCAGCTTGTTCGGTGGCCGATAATCCAGCCATGGCCTGTCCAGCGGCAATCTTTGCAGCGGCAATCTGTGCAGCAGCTTGTTTAACGGCAGTTAATCCCGCGGCAGTCTGACCTGCAACAACTTGTCCAGCAGCAGCCTGGACAGCAGCTTGTTCAGCGGCAGTTAATCCTGCAAAGGCCTGTCCAGCAGCAACTTGTCCAGCGGCAATCTGTGCAGCTACAGTTTGTGCAGCAGCAGCTTGTCCAGCAGCAGTTTGTCCAGCAACGGATGCTCCCGCAAAGGCTTGTCCAGCGGCAACCTGTCCAGCGGCAATCTGTCCAGCGGCAATTTGTGCAGCAACTTGTTCAGCAGCAGTTAGTCCGACAAAAGCGTGTGCAGCGGCAACCTGTGCAGCGGCAACTTGTGCAGCAGCTTGTTCAACGGCGGATAGTCCTGCACCAGCCTGTCCAGCGGCAGTCTGTGCAGCGGCAATCTGTGCGGCAGCATTCTGTGCAGCGGCAATCTGTGCAGCAGCTTGTCCAGCGGCTACCTGTCCTGCGGCAATCTGTCCAGCGACAACTTGTCCAGCGGCGATCTGTTCAGCGGCAATTTGTGCAGCCACTTGTCCAGCAGCAGTTTGTCCAGCAGCTGCTTGACCAGCAGCAGTTTGTCCTGCGAAAGCTTGACCAGTGGCAATTTGTCCAGCAACAACCTGTGCAGCATGTTGCTCTGCTGCAGTTAATCCCGCAAAGGCTTGTGCAGCGGCAATTTGTCCAGCAGCGGTTGCTCCTGCAAAGGCCTGTCCTGCGCCAGCGAGTCCTGTGCCAGCGAGTCCCGCGCCAGCAAATCCTGCGCCAGCGACTCCTGCGCCAGCAAGTCCCGCTCCAGCGAATCCAGCAGCAGCTTGTTTAGCTGCAGCCTGTCCCGCGAAAGCCTGTCCTGCGCCAGCTAGTCCGGCACCAGCTAATCCCGCACCGGCTAGTCCCGCCGAATAGAAGTGGGCATTTAGACCCAAGAAGAGGTTCAAGAGTATTAATGGTAAGATATACATGATGATTTCTCTTCTTGCTTACGAATCGGTGGAAGAATATCTGGCTGATCCGCTTATGTATGCCTCGTGTACTTGCACGATTTTGTAACGAAGACTGTCGTCGCGACCACTATTTATACCAATTTTTTGAACAGCTGTGGGGAAAAAGAGTTATTTATTGAAAACATTTTGATGAATGAAATTTATTCATGTCAATAGTTGCAGAAGAGAGATATAATGCAATTCATTCACATTTGTCGGTAAGCTAATCAGTAAGTTAAATGAATTGAAATAATATTGAATGTTAATGTGATAAGTGAATAAACAGAGTAATTATGAAAATTATACAAAATCATTCATTTAGGAATATCACGTAATTATCATGTTTTTGTCTTATCATCATATGTATAAAGATGGAAAAAGCCATGTTTGGTCAGAAAATTCCATTATCGATTAAACGTCAATGGTTTTAAATTACGTGTATCTTAAACAATATTTTTTATAATATATTTTTTAACTATTTTTTATAATATTTTTTATTTTGATATAATATTATTAATTTTTTTACTTTTACGTATTAAGAAAATTAGTGTGCCTATATAATGCGCTTGAATGTTAGAAGAACGTATAGTAAAATGACGTGCGTTAATGCTTTGATTGCCATGTCATTCATACTAGTAATGTTTTGCAAATACCCGATTATCTATTTGTGGATGACAATTTTATTCATCCCCTATTCAGAATATTTTGTTGAAATCTTTTATTAAATATTTAATATTAATGTATTAATATCTAATATTAAATATTTAAACTATTAAGAAAACAATATCAATTTTATTCAAAGAAATAATAAATAATATAATTAGGTATTCAAAGTTTATTGAAAGCAGATAGAAGATTTTTGTTAAAGAGCATAGGTACATATTTAGATAGATGAAGATGAGGTGTAACATTATTTTTAGTGAAAGAAGATAAAAATATATTGTGTATTATTCCATTGTAAAAAAATTATACTTTTTTTTATTTGACATTTAAATTTTATTAAAAAAAAAAAAAAGTTGTTTTTTTAAATCATATTTTTAAAAAACGTCGTTTTGATGGTGACTACTGCTCTCATGGGAGATACAAGAAACAAAATAAGCTTTATAAAACTGCAAATATAGATCTAATGCTTAGCGTAATCGTTTTTCAAAATATTGCATTTGCACGAAATGATAACTGGTCAAAGTCAACACAGCAGATTTTTTCTTATAAACTTTACTCGTTTTTATTAAGAAAAGTTAAACTACTTCAAAAATGATATATAAATTTATTATTTCATAGGATTATGATGAGTAATATCTCAAAAAATTTCAATCATTTCAATAACATTTTGGTAATATTTTCGAAAATTTTAAAATTGTAGACGTTTGTAATAATAGTGTTTTCGACTGTAGTGGGTTTTAACCCAGGTTTAACCCATTTGCTGGACGATCGTCCGTTCTAATTGGACGATTCCGGCAAATGGCGATAAACCTGAGTTAAAACCCACTGCAGTCGAAAATGCTATAAGTTTTCAGTAATTAATTTTTCTGAGATTTCAAGAATTGCGGACATTTTGTTATTTTAGAACTGTCTCAGAAAGGTACAGAAATATTTAAATCCAGTTGAATCTATGAAAAGAACTCACGTCTTATTTCTGTATGTGGATAGAAAATGATTCAATTTTATCTTCAATTCTTTTCTATATGTATAGTTAAAAAATTGCCTTTTACAAATCGCTGGAAAAAACTAGAAAAATTTTGGTTTTTTTCTGAAAACTTGCTTCTTTTGTTCAAAAAATTATTGTTTTTGTTATATAAATTACATACTACCAAATTTTACAGTTTAATAAGACAATATGACTCGTATAATTGCTGGAATTAATATTAAGCTAATTTTTATGTTTATATTTGGAATATTACATCACTTGAGATTTAATTATATTGTTAGGAATGTAAACCTGACTACCAGTTTGAAGACTAATTTAAGTTAATATTTATGTTAATTATTTCGTGAAGAATTTTGAATATTCAATTTTGAATAATTGAATTATCAAGAGGCATAACGTTATATCCTAGTCAAAAATAGTTTCTCAAAACAATATCGTTTCGACATCGTTAAGATCGATTCAAAACTTACGTCGAAATTACAACATTTTCGAGTAACCAAAAGTTGAGTATGTAAAGAGTATAATGAAAGTTTTATACATTTTTTTATATTTTTGGAATATATATGTAATAAATAATCTTATATTCTAAAAAATTTCATTCGAATCGATATCGATTCAACGATGCGATGATATGAAAAAAAAATTAACTAATTGCATTTCTACTTTTGCATTGTTTATTTTTATTATTTATTACATGAAAACAAGTAGAATGATTTCTGCGTGTAATGATTTGTAGAATCAGACATAGACATTATTCGACATTGATTTACACAATAATTATTGCTTATCTGAAATTTTTTTTCAGGATTTTTATACACATTGAAACACTTCAGAAATATTGAGAAATTTATATTTTTTCTTAGAATTTTTCATATATATATATATATATATATATATATGTGTGTGTGTATGTGTGTATGTGTGTGTATTTCAAAATATTCTAAGGTTTACATTACAAAGAATCTGAGAACTGTTCAAAAAAATATGATGTTATACCGAAAATCAAAAAAATTCCAAAAAAAGTTTTCATATTCATTTTTTATTTGTTAAAAAAATATTTTTCAATAATTATTTTAAGAAGAAAAAATTGTTTTCATTTTTAAATATAAAAATAAAGCAATTTAAAAAAAAATAAATTTAATTGAAAATGTTTTAATTGAACAGAAGTAAAAAAATACCTTCAATAATAATTCAAATACGAACCAATATCGAAACGATTTTGATTTTTAAATTATTTTACCTAGTCAGAAATAATTCTTTAAAAAGAGAAAAAATAAATTATTTTTTCGTTCTTGACGGGATGTTTTCGGAAAACATCAAAATAGCTCTTCGAAACGATGTCGTTTTGATGTTAAATGAAAGTCGAAAATTACTCGAAATTGGAGTCAAAACTCATCAAAATTAATAAAAATTTCGAAAATTTTCAACATTGAAACGACATCGTTTCGAGGATCTATTTCTGACTAAAATTTCATTTAAAAAATACATTAATTCTATTTTTATTTATTTTTGTAGTTTGTTTTTTGTTTCCGTCGTACTTACATTAATTATCATAAATAGAACGAAAAAACTTTACGGCCAGAAACGTAAAGACAGAAACTAACATTAATCTAATGTACATAAACTATTTTCTAGTTATTTCTCATTAAAATTGATTTTTAATTTTAGTTCACCATATCTTGATCCGGTGAACTAAAGTGTAATTTTGTTTCATAGTTTACTTTTTCTTGTATAGTTATAAAAATTATTTTAATTCATCCTCTTGACTTGTTATTATTTCGGCAAACGAAAATGGATCAAAACATTTAAGATAAATAGAAATGGATTCAAAAAATCGAGAGTTTGGATTCGGCAATGATCACACGAATCCATTTCTATACAAAGTTTTCCATTTCTATTAAAGTTTAAATATTTCTTAAATTCATTTTAATCCATGAAATAAAATTGGAATTATAGAATTTTTATGTTTTTTAATCAAAAAAGTTATGCGGGATATATAATCTATCTTAATCCATGAAACGGGATTGAAATAATAATTTTTATTTTTTCAATCTAAAAGAAGTTTTCCCAGGTTGTCTAATCCATTTAAATCCATGACATAGGATTGAAATGACTTAATTGCTGTCTTTTAATCCAAAATGTATTTAAATGAATTAAAATGTATTACAAATTTTCAATTCATTTTTGTTTACTGGATTTTTATGAACGTAGTATTTAGATTATATATTTTTTAATTTTTACAATACAAGCTTTAAAATATTAATTAGAATAAAAGTAAGACAAAAATTGAGCTGACTTATGGATCACAGTATGGCGAACTTATTTGGATTCGATAATAAGTGTGGTGAGTTAGAGTTAAGAAATCATATAGTAAAACAGATAATTTTGATACTGATGACTATCATAGTGCAACACTTTTTGAATTTTTTCAATATATTTTTCTACCCCTTGAGAAAAAAACCAAAAAAATCCGCGGATAATAGAAAAAAATTTTTTTCCGAGCCTTTAAAACTATAACTTTTCTATCTAGTATGTATGGATCAAGAATTTGGATTCGAATTAATTAAAATGGATTACAAACTTTCAATACATTTTAATTCATTTCCGTTTGCTAGGAATATTTATGATACATAAGTCCATTTACGATTATCCTTTCCGTATATATTCCTTTAAACAAAATATTATTTATAAAAAAGATTAATTTCCCTGAGATTTTTATTTTCATATGTTTTAATTTTTACATATATAAATCTGATATACATATATGGCATAATATTTTTATTAAAGAAAAAAAGAAATATATAATATTCATGTATAAAAAATGCACGTTTTTTATATCTATAATTACATATATATTTTTATTCTAATTAAATATAATAAAGATGAAAAAATATATTAAATCCTTATATTTAACTTTAATAACACATGGTTCGACAAACATCCTTTCGTAGAACGCTGAAAAGGAAGTGAGGATAACGGAATATTGAAATAATAATTAATTCGTTGTATGGTTCTAATTTGTAACAAATGCTTGATAAACTTTATTCCATCGTGCATCACATTGCTCTTCGGGACAAGTGTCTCGATTCAACATACAGATATATATTTAGAGTCGTTGGGTATCTGTACAAAGCGACCCATCCATCTTAAATCTACAAGTATATATTTCTTTTTTCGGAAGAGGTATGTTGAATTGTGAAAAATTCGAATATGTGTAAGTGTGGATGCATATGCGTGTGTTCGTCGGATATTAGAAAAGGCATTATTAGCTTTGTCCTCCGTGAAACCCAAATGCAAGACAAAACTCTGTCAAATCGACACAGTAGGTCTTTTCGCATTAACCTCCATCAATTGTAGGCTTCATGTTATTAAGGCACTTTCCATGCCGGAATACGAGGTGTGTTCAAAAAGTATCGCGAATTTTGTGTTTTTTCAAAAATTATTTATTTATTCATGAATATCTATTTTGTCCCCTTCAAAGTAATCCCCATGAGATATTATACACTTGTGCCAACGGTTTTTCCAATCTTCGAAGCACTTCAAAAAATCATTTTTTTTTATCTTGTTCAGCTCCTCCTTCGATGCCGTCTTTATCTCGTCAAGCGTAGCGTAACGTCGTCCTTTCATGGGCCTCTTCAGTTTAGGGAACAAGAAAAAGTCACAGGGGGCCAGATCTGGGGAATACGGTGGCTGCGGCATCATTAGTGTGTTGTTTTTGGCCAAAAAATCGCGCACAAGCAACGATGTGTGAGCAGGGGCGTTTGGTACGAATTTCGCGGCGACCCGTCTCATGCCCAAATCATTGATAAAAATCGAATGGCACGAGCCAATCGATATGTTTAGGTCCTCAGCAACTTCTCTAACGGTGATTCGACGATTGGCCAATACCATTTTCTCCACTTCATTAATTTTTTCGTCTGTTGTTGAAGTGCTCGGGCGTCCGGCACGCTCTTCGTCGTTCACATCTTCTCGGCCTTCTGAGAACATTTTGTACCACCGATAAACGTTGCTTCGGTCCAAGGTAGTTTCTCCGTATGCCACAGTCAACATTCGGAATGCATCCGCGCACTTAATTTCGTTTTTCACACAAAATTTGATACAGGTTCTTTGATCCATTTTTTTGAATAGGTAAAAATCGAAGACGATCCAAAACACGTGCAAGCAAAGCAGCTGTCAACAATTAAGTGAACATTCAAAATGGCCGAGCTTGTCGGCATAAGTGAGAGACATGAGTACCAACATAACGCCACAAAAAGATCGAAATTCGAATATACGTAACCCGCGAAAATTCAAAATTCGCGATACTTTTTGAACACACCTCGTATTACTTAGCGTGCACGAACAGCAAAATGAGACACGAAACAAAATTCACGGGGAAAAGTGTGTAGTGGAATCGAATAAGTAAAATAGTCGTACGTGCGTACGGTTATCATTAACTAAAATTAATTAAAATACGCTAAAATTAACTGGACGGCGGTCTAACACATCAATCGACCCGTTGCTACTTTACAGTCGTTGTCGAAATTGGCAGTAAATCATGTGTACACTCATAAAAGAATTATTTTATTTTAAAATATTAAATCAAGATATTTCTTATTGCTTTTGTTGCTTAAAAATGTTTTAAATCTTTATAATTTAAAATATTTTTTTCAAAACAAACGTTAAGTATTTAAAAAACAGAGACAAAAATAAATTTGAATACCTTAAAATTAAATATTTCTTTTATAATGCGATATAACTTTCTTTGTTGTAAAAGAAAGCATTTTTTCAAGCTCCGTTTCTTTCTTAATATAATTTGTTCCTTCTATTGTTATAGCGAAGGATGAATAACTGAGAAAATTCGTTGATTTTCTGTACATACATTACGATTTAATGTTGGATCATTGCATCAGTTTCGCTAAACAATTGTAAATAAATGACTGATTAAAAAAATATATTAAAATAAGATTTCAAAATGCATAAATGATAAATTGCAAATTAATTGCTTTTTTTTATCTAATTTTAATGTACATTCGATTAAAATATTACTTGACAATTTAATTATATTATTTTTATTTGTTCTTATTGACTGGGTCAATTTCTTATTTGTTCTCTAATTAGTGCAATGACCTTATATTCTTAGGAAAAATTTGACCGAAAACTTAACTAAAACAACTCTAAAAATTTTCTGAAATTGTACTACGTTTCGAGCAATTTTCCATAAAATTTGAGTAAATTACAGTAAGATTTTAGTATAATTATAATACCATTTCAGCATAATGTTAATATATTATATAATGTAAAAATTCAAATTTATTTGTAAATTTTAATAAAGCTATTAAAATAATCTTTTTTTTTCAATCAAAAATCCAATTTTGGGACCCAATTTCAAGAAATTTTTTGATCATATAAAATCTTTATATGAAGTTATATATATAAAAAGTTATATATATAAAATCTTGTTTCAAAAAGTATTTTTGTCAAGACAAAAATCATACAGATACTGATGCGCTTTTCATTCTACATCCTGTGATCTTTTTACTTACAAAAAATACAGAACTCCTGTGTTCACTTGCTGACAATGTTGCGTATTGTTCACAGTTGAACACAGATAAACTTCCGCGACTTTCAATTTTCATGTATTTCAACAATATTTTGCAACGCTTTTAGCGAAACGTTAGAAAAATTTTAATACATTTTTAGAAAAATATCATTACACTTTTAAAACTTTTTGAAATTAATTTTTTGAGACACTTTAATTTAATTTCATCGAATTTTAGCGACTATTCAACAATTTAATTAAAAATTATTTTTAGTAAAGATATCAGAAAAATTTTCAAAAAAATTTACATTTTTAGAACAGTTTTTGGAAAAATTTTAATTTATTTTCATAGAAGTTTCATAGAATTTTCAGCAAACATTCAAGAGTTTCAGTAAAAATCATTTTTAGTAAGGATGTTAACGACGATTCAGTAAATTTTTAGAGAAATTTCGGATAAATTTGTGGAGAAACGTCAATTTAATTTTTCACTATTTTTACTGTAAAAATTAATTTCAGTGAAATTGCAGCAAAATTTCATCCAATTTTTCAGCTAAAATATTACTTTCAGCAAAATTTCAGCGAATTTTTAGTAAATTTTTTCTACTAAAACAGTAATTTGCAAAATTAAAATCAATGAAATTTTTATGCAGAACGGGTCGTTTGTAAATTTATGAACTAATGCAAACGCTGTATATTTAATTATTAAACGATGATAATGAGATTCTCGATTGCGTCCTTTACGCGACAACGCATCGATATCGCTTCGCACGGCGTGAGATATTCATAACATTCTTTGTACTCTTAATTACAATACGTGTGTTTTGTGTTTTCGTAGCCGCGCGACGAACGGAGTTTGCTTAGGTAGTAAACTATCGTCATCTTTTTATGTCATTAGTTAGTCATTTCAGATTATTGATGTCATGTCATGTTATCTATTTAAGATGTAATGACGTTATTTTCTTGACAAATTAATGACGTCTTTTATTTATTCATCCCACGATATATTTACAATGTCGTACTAATTATGACATTTGACCAGTTTATTAATCGACGACGTACTAGTAACATCATTGATCATTTAGTTTGGTACAAAACATGAAAATAATAGCGTATTTTCTACATATACATGACGTTACGTGGCTGTGATAAATTTACGTCATTTTTATGATGTCTTTGACATCAAGATTCGTCAGATTTGTCATAGATTTATCTAATTAATGACATTAAATCGACGCAACTTTGCTACCTGAGTAATTCCGAATATTTTTTTCGGAAGTATGATTTCGCCGTTTTCATACGTAACGTAGGCAGTAATAAAAAATCGTTTTCTCATCCGTATGATAAAACTCTTTGCAGCTATCTTGACTTCTTGATTCTTGAATCTACCGATGCCGTACGCTGCGTTCAGGAATCGATTAGTAGATCCAATTGACTGGCACCCATTGATGCTCCGTAGCTAAAGAATCCAAAGCCGCGATCACCTGCCTGAACGTATTGTCAAAGTCCTCGTTCACGATCACCTGATCGATGTATTTCTCATAGGCTCTCTGTAGAGCTGCGGATTCTTCTAACGTGGATTTTAAATCGTCCTCCTGTTAAACAGATCGTCAATAAATTTTTCGCTTTTAATAACTTATTGTGCAAAATATTTATTTTTATTTTTGAAGATGTTATGCTATATACAGAAAAGACAGTACCAAGTATTAATGTAAATTAAAAGTAATGCATCTAGGAAAAAAACTTTTTATATATAATTATATTATTTATCAAACAAAATAAAACAAAGGTTAAGGCTCTTATAAATAAATTAATAAATTAATAAATTAGGGAACAATGAGCTCAAGAGCCACAAAATCTTATGGCTCTTGAGCTCATTGTTCCCTAATTTTATTACATTATTTATATTTATATCTTTATATGTATATAAATATAAATACATGTATTATATATAATTATTAAATATATAATATTACATATATAATATATTATATATGTATATTTAATAAATATATATTATTTATATTTATATATGGACAGATTTGATATATAATTATATATGAAAAACTTTTTCTCAGATGTATTATTTTTAATTTGATATTAATGTTTGATACTGTTTTTGTTATGTATATATAATGTATATTATATCACATAATATATTATAATTATTAAACATATATAATATATAATTATACACTTATATAACATATATTTATGTATGGACATATATAATATATGATTAAATATAAAAAATTTTTTAGGAGGCAGTGTTTATATTATCTATATAGAGTTATTTAAATGAAAAAATAACTTGATCTTAGCTTTATCTTGATTATTAGAATGTATTATCTCTATTTTTAGCTTAGATAAAAAAAGTGTTATCTGTTTTAAATTATTTAAATTTATGTAAACAACGAATATGAAGTATTATCTTATACATATTCAAGTTACTATTTATTCTAACAGGAAAATTTTTTTGAAGTGATAACAGATTGCACACATCAAAAAATAGTAACAGAAGGTAAATATTGCCTCAAAATCTATATAAATAATTTGAAAACTTATAAAGAATTTTGTTAGTCAATATAATGCAAATTATATATACGTTTTCTATATTTTTCAACTTTGATTTTTATTTGTGTATTGATCACATCAAAAAAGGAATATTTTGTGTCAGATCAAATTATTTGAAGAACTCTTATTTTTATTTTTAAGAAATAAAGATTTTATAAATAAAAATATGAATATATTGTTTTTATATTCTAAATTATTTTATTTAGCGTGTTTTAACAGCGATATTATTATAAAATTACTTGGATAAAATTATCTAGATATAAACTTTATTTTTCATCTAAATAAATTTAAAATTAGATTATGATTATTTTATCTAAGATACAATTACATGTAATTTATTTTATCTTTATTTAAACAAATTATATAAGCGTAACCCTGTTGATACAAGAAGGAATATAATTTCAATGGATACTGATAATTTCTCTCTTTCTTTTTCTTGTTATTTATACAATAATTGCCGTTATTTATAAAAAAAACTATTTAGATAACCATCTAAAGAAATAACTTTATCTTATCTTAGTCTAAATTATATTATAATGTGTATTATAATATAATTATATTACCTTTTAAATAAAAAAGTGTTATCTTTTTCAAATTATCTAAGTTATATATGAACAGTAACGAGAATGAAGGATATTGTCTTTAGTCTTAACCTTCAAATTATTATTTATCTTAACAGGAGTGTTTTTTAAAGTACTAAATAAAAGAATTGAGTTTCGAAATTCACTGCTAGTACTGAAAAATTATAATATACGTAACATAAACTATAGATTTTTAGTACTAACAGAGAATATTAGAGCGCAGCCCAGATTGCACAAATCAGAAGTAGTGGAATTTAAAAGTTGCTCCTAAATTATAAATTCGAAAACTTACAAGAAATTTTATTAGCCATTATAATATGAGTTATATATACCTTTTTTCTATAACTTTGATTTTTATTTACATATTGATTTAAATCTAAAGAAGAATATTTTTTATCACATTAAATTATATGAGGAACATTTGTTTTTAAGAAATAAAGATTTAGAAATAAAAGTATGAATATATTTCCAAATCCTGTTTTGCTAACTATAGCGATATTAAATAAAAATTATGTAGATAAAATCATATACGATTTTATCTTTTATGTAGATAAATTGAAATTAAATTACTTTTACTTTATTTAAGAAATATTTACAAGTAATTTATCTTATCTTTATCTGCGTAATTTTACGTTATATAAACGCAACACTGTATTTACTATTAAATTTTCTTTAAAGGCTTTGATAAAGACTTAAATTTTAGTAACATACAATATATTTTTATTTTAATATCATAATAGTCATCTAAAGAGCATAATATGATTGTATAATAATAGTATTAAAACAAATTCTAATTCTTGGTTCAAATATTGTTATTTTCTATTCGATATTTTTTCTTTCGTGAAAATTATTATTGAATAATGAGAATATATTTTTTTTATGACACTATGTAAAATTTTTTCATGTAAGCAAATTATCTCTCTTTAACGCTATATACATATATAAATCTCATTTTAAAATTTGACATTAAAAAGAAAGAATACTAAAAAAGAGAATAAAAATGAAAACAAGAAGTTCTTCAACATAAAAATTCAGGCAGCATGAAACATTACAGCAATATTGCTGTAACATTGCAACGTTGTTGTAATATTGCTGCAATATATGCTATCTGGGTTAAACAATTAGGTTAACAAATGAGCAAAATAAGGTAATAGAGTATAATATTATCATTTGTTCATTATAAATACCCTAAAAATCGCTAAATATTCAAAGATCGAAAAATGTTTTTGTTTTCTGTATACATTGGTTGGTTTTATGATAAAAGTAAAGTGCATTTTAGACGAAATTACGAACTTTATTTGATTCCGTTAATTGCATATAAAAGTGCTTAAAGAGATTTATTTGCTTACGTTAATGCAAGGACACGAACTTGCTAAGAGAAAGTTAACGTTTTTGTGGCTTCCATGAACTAAGCATTGAAGGTTTTTATTCTAAGAACCAAAACTTAGAAATATATATATCGTATAAGATACTAAAATAATTAAATCTATAGCTATTATAAATAATTCTTGTAACATTCCAAATTACTGTAAATATTGCAGTGCTGCACAATAACGTAATAAAACAATACTAATCATGCGATACAAACCTCGTATAAAGATGCGAGGGACTCTAGCGTCCTGGCTCTCCTCGAGCTGTACCTGATGGAACTCTGGCGGTCGAACTAGCAAAGCCAACATCAAATTTATACAACAAATTAACACTAAAGTGTTAGAATAAAAATAAAATAAAATAACGATGAAACAAACACGTTGTCACATAAAAATTACTAGCATCACATGAAGTTAATAGGAAAAGCTCCAAATGGTATAGAAATTAATAATAGATAATGTAAAGAAAATGATTTTTATAAAAAATATGTACGAGTATATATTGCAATAGATGTAAACTTTGAATAAGAATACCGTTAGATTTCGGCTGCTAGCACCAGTCGATCTTCCGAGATCGTACAAGGACTTCAGCTGTTCCATTCCGGGCGCGGCGATGAATATGACGTAGGGCATAAACTCCGTGCTATTGTGAAGGATTTTGAGCGCGGCCGGGCTACAGTCCAACACGCACATCTTGCCGGCCCTTATCAGCTCCCGCACCGAATCCAGTTTTGTGCCGTACAGGTGTCCGCCGTGTTCGCCATGCTCCAGAAACCTGTGCTCCCTGATGTCTGACTCCATTGACTCGCGATCGGTGAACCAATAACTTTTGCCATCTTCCTCGAGCACTCTAGGCGGTCTCGATGTATCTGAAGAGAGAGATCACGTTCGCTCAGTATGATAATCAAGTCTATACGCTGCATGCAAAACACGCGGATTGATTGAGTGTTTCTTACAGGGTACAATAGTGCCAAACTTCTCGGGGTCACTGTTGATCAGCCTGTTCTTCAGGGTTCGTCGACCCACGCCACGTGGGCCAACTAGAGCCAAGGTTTTGCGTCGAAATGGTGGCATCCGAGCGACTTCCTCGTAGAGGAGTAATTCGGCGGCGTCGAACTCACCGTTTGACTTGGATTGATACATTTTTCTCTTCTTCTTCTTGGATATCCTGGTGCCGCAGATGCTGATCTTATGAACGAAGTCGGCCTCAGGCGGCACGAACGCCTTTCTGCGTTCCTCTAGCTCAAGCGAAGGTATCAACCCGGGCGATCCGAGACTCTCACCCTCCACTCTTCGCGCTTGCCACCAATTCGGATCAGCCTGATCAACGATTTGGAGAATGTCACCTTTCTGAAAAGGCAGACCAATCTCTCGACAAGGCAGAAGAGTGTCCTCTGAAGGATCGTAATCGAAGAGGGCCCTCATGTAACACTGCAACGACAAATCAAATTAGAAGGCGGCGATGAGATTGTTATGAATTTTCATTGCTTTGCGATTATGCCGACGCCGCGATGTCGTGTTCACTACGCTCGACTGAGCCGTAAAGGAAGGCAAATGAGAACGTAGTTGTTACCAGAGGCATTGAGATGGAAAAACTGCTTGCGCCCCTGATAATTTTTCTGACATTACTACAAAGTCTACAGTATTTTTGGAAAATTTTTTTATAAAAATTAAAATATTTTTCAGAAATAATTTGAAAATATCTGAATATTTTCAGATTTTTTCAGATCAACACAATATTTTAAATATTGAAATAAAAATTAATAAACCAACGTAAACTACCAAATACAGATATTAATGTCAGTATAGTATTTAATATAATGTATTGCGTCAAAATATTATATTTATTTTGATTTCAGAGTTCAATTTTGGGAGCCTCATCTTCAAAACGTCACTTTATTATCATTTTGTTAAAAATAATTAAGAAACGTCATAATGTTGCGTCTTTTATTCTACATATTGCGGTTTTTTAATTACAAGAAATAGAACTCCACTGTGCAAACAAACAATACGTGACACTGTCAGCAGTATCACATATTACTTGTTTAATCTCATTACAACTTACAAAAAAAAAATAATTTTATAGCAATTATGAAAAATTATGAAAAAATCTATATTTTTTCTAAGAATTTAAATCTTACAAAATCTGGAAAGTATGAAAATGTACAAAAAATTTTAAACTTATCAAATAATATCTCTATAGGTTGGGAAAATTAAAAAAATGATATAATATTATACAAAGGCTGACAGGCCAAGCTGGATCATCGCGCTTTCATTTATAGTTAAACAATACATATATTCTACACACTTTATACTTTTACTAGTGAATTTTTATATACAGAAAGTGGTAATATGAACACCCATTTATATTTTTTTCAATAACTTTGCTAATAATCAATATTTTATATTAAAATTTAACAATTACATTCATCAAAATGTTGTTTAATATATTCGAGACTTAAAGTTATAAAATATTTATTACTTAAGACGTATAATGAATTGTATAATGAACTGTATAATGAATTGTTAGAAAATAAATTGTTAGAAAAAACAATATAGCCAAGAAATTTTAAGATAGAAAGAAAAAGCTAATTTGCTTCAATTAGAGGATAGATCAGACAAAGTGGCAAAACGACAGTTTTTACAAAATAAACTTTTAAACTTTTGTTTATAGAGAAAAAATAAAATATTGCAAAATACATATATTTACATATAATTTTCCTACTGTCAATATTACAAATTTATCCCAAGCAAAACAAAAAGTCCTCAGAAGGAAAATAAATTCCAATGAATTAAAAGTTATAACTTATTTTAATTTATTTGAGTCCGCGCTTTAGAGTCCCGGAGTGTTTTTGGATTTAAATAGATTCAAATGGATTGAAATACGAAATGAACAATTTATTATTTTTAATTTGGATGGATTCATGTTTCAATTATATTACTTTTTGATTTAAATAAATTAAAATACAAAATGAGCTATTCATTATTTTGAATTTAGATTCATGTCCCCATTATATCATTTTTGGATTCAAATGAATTGAATACAAAACAAATTATTCATCATGCTAAATTTAGTTGCATTCATATTATTTTTGGATTCAAATGAATTCGCAAAACCTGAAGCGCAAATTCGATTCATTTTCATTTGTTGGGTATAGTAGGGCTACGTACAAAAAGTGCTCGGGTGCACCCAGATGCACTCAAGTGCAATTTATTCTTGTTTAACATTCGGTAAACAATATAATTAAAATAATATCTCTAATGTTTCTGAACACAGTTTTCTAGAGTGATCAATTTATTGAAAAAATATTTAGATATGAAAATCTCGATAATGCCAACATTACCAATTACCATCAGTATACTTCTATGCTCATATTAAAAAATGCTGTTGTTTGACGTTGTATAACTTGAAATGTACATACAGTTAAATAAACATCAGTTAAATAACAAAAGAAACTTGAGTGTATAGTCGTGAGCTAAAAGGTTGCAACACATTTTCTTTGATGGTAGATGATTTGATGCTTAATTGGTTGGATCCACAGGTAAGAACCAATGACGTTCGCCGTTTGATGAGCAAGTCTACATTTCAAAAACAATCGAAGAAAATGTGTTGCAACCTTTTAGCTCACGACTATACATACATTCGTATGATAATATACTGTATGATAATATATAGTTTAAAAAGAATGAGAAAGTATAATTAAAATGTAATTAAATGTTAAAATATACCTAGAAAAAAACTTCAAAATGCACAAAAATAAAAAAATGTTGATAATTGTCAGCCATTGTATATTGAAATAAATATTAGCGGCATTACATAACGGCAGGCTACTAAACAAATGATCGTCATCTAATAACGGGTATAATACGGATGTTTTTAAACCTGTATGGTCCATAATACCACCTTTTCTTTTATATAAATTTCTTATTCTATAATTTTTGAAAATATCTTAAAAAATCTGTGAAAAATTTAAAACATTTTTCAAAAATCTTGATAGATTTAAAATATAAGAAATTTTCAGAAAATATGCAAAATTCCAAGAAAAATTTTTACTAAGGACAGCACTTACCGTAGACTTGACGGGCCGGTTTACATCCGAAGCAATACCTGGAGCCAGTTTTAGAGATAGATTTTCTTTGGCATCTTGAATTGCCTGCTGGAGCTCCTCAGGGTTTCGAACTCTTTTACCGTTGACTTCGAGTATTACCTCGCCTGTCTTCAGGAGCTCTTGACGAGCCGCTGTGCTGCCACCGAGGATCCTAGCGATGATCATATTCCCAGACTCATCTACTTGCACCGTCAAACCCTAGAAAAATAGAGACATGAAAATAAACGTTTCGTCCTTGTCCTACCTTCAACTTAACTAAAGCGCAAGTTCACTCGCGACATTGAAATTCTTCCCAATGTAATGTGATCAATAAAGCCTTAAGCAACAAACGTCGAAAATAGGCGTATTTCGATACGTTGGGGTATCTTAAAGAAGTGCGCAGTAGCAGAAAATCGTTAAAACATGTGGTGTGCCATAGAAATAAACATTCACACTTATTTATGAACTGGAAATGGCAAGTCTTCGTTTCTTCTTCGGGCGAATCTAGCTAATTCGCGAGTGTTGTTTATTTCGCAATAAACTTTTTAATCTCGCGTTAAATAATAATACATGTAAATTAAAAATAAAGAAATAAAATAAAAAATGTATCAAATATTGGATCGCAAAAAGTTACAGATAAAATGTGAAAAATCTTAGATATTAGAGGAGATATAATACTAAATATTGTATAAACAAATTAAATGAATAATTTGGAGTCGGCGCAAACAAACGAGCAAAAATAATTTTTTTAGGGAATAAAATCTTTTAACCTATTATCACATACAATGTTAGATGTTTCGGCTTAAATTTTATGAAGATTTTCTTAAAGTCTTCGTAAATATTCTGAAGTTCAATATCTCCTTTAATAAATTTTTCAAATTTTATCTGTTTTTTTTTTGTATTTAGACAATATTTGATACATTCTTAATTTTATTACTAATAATATTCAATTTTTATTTTTATTGATATTTATAATGCGATTTGTATCTTATATAATTTACATAAATTTTATGATTTACATGCATGTTTAAATTATTTTATTGAAAGAACGTCACAAATACTGGCATACTATTGTACTTTGTATTTAAATAATATTTTTCAAACAAAAGCTAACAATAATATTTTAAAAACATGAATACAAACTAGAAAGTCGTGCCTTCTATCAGATAACATAGCAGTTTTTATATTGTTTCGTATTTTATAATAACGTTTTTGCAATATAACTCAGAAAAGTGTAAAAAATTAGCACAGTAGGTAGTAATACAGCAAAATTCATATACGGCCCCGCAGAGAAAGAATAAACTATAAAATAAACTAAATAATTGATAAACTAAATAATAAAGTATATTTTTATGTTTTAAACAATGAAGTTGATAAAAGTAGAAAGTTACAATTGAATTCTCCTACTTTATATATATTTTTGGTACCTTAATGTATATGTGGATTTGTCACGTTCGACGCTATCTTAAGGTATTAGAAAATGTAAAAAAATTAATAAAATTTGACTGATTTTATACAGAAAAATGCTATAAATATGTGAAGCTTTTATTTTTACACAGATCATGTTTTTATCTGTATTAATTTAATCCAATGTTTAGTTTTGAGATTTGAAATAAGAAAAGATACAATATTGGTGACTTTCCTTTATTTGTTAGATAATAATGTATTAGTTTTGATTATGTTTTTTTTTCTTTTTTTTGTATGCTGTCTGGACTTACCAGGGGTTCATCCGGCTGTCTCCGAAGGCCGACTACCCTGATAGGTATCTCCTCCTTTTTGTTGGTCGGCATCGTCGACGCGGGAGGATCGGGCAGTTTAGAAAGCGTCTCTTCTCTGCGTTCCACAACCGCGTCGTGCGTCTCCAGGAGCGCTCTCAAATGTGCGTTACCGAGAAGATTCACCAACTCTCTGGCGTACGGATCCCTGGAGACTCGGAAGGCGTGACACACTTCGTCGACGATGTCACAGATGGATGAGCATACCGGCTCCACGGGCACCGGCGGGTCCTCGAGACGCTCTTGCACCTAGCATTCAGAACAAAAAAGAGGGAAGACTTCAAATCGGAACCTGTTAAAAACTCGTTTCTCACGTGGACTTTAGAAATGTGATTCCTACGCAACCCTATCTCTCTCATGCTGGCGCTATGATAATTTCAATTCATGATAATCTTTTCTTTTTTCCAATCACATTACGTCGATTGACACTTTCCTTACTTTATATCTCTTTTTACATTATATTCTGCTCAAGATTTGCTATTATTTAATTCTCATTCTTTAATTTGTGAAATTATAATATTTTATTAAGACATATTACATAATATAATAGTTTATTCAATTTATTTATTTAGAAGTTTTGTTACCAATTATGAAAATTGGAAGGTTTCCATATTAAAGTTCACTATGAGATAGCACGGTATCTCAATTAATTATTTTTATTACATTAGAAGAGAAATGAAGAAATGCTCTATTGAATATCAAAAAGTTTCTTCGAGTGCAATTTGCTCATTTTCGTTTAAGGACAAAATATATTTTAAAACGTATATTTGAGAATCATAAATGAGCTATATAAAAATTTTTAAATTACAGGATACATTGAATACAAAAGAATGATTGGATACATTGAATACAAAAGAAAGATTAGATACAAAAGAAATCCAACTGTTAGTAATCAATGACATATAAGGATAGGGTTTAATCGGATTAGAGTTAAAGTAATTGACACGAATGACATTTAATCCTACCCTATTCGGAGCGGTAGAGTTCAGAGTTTAAATAAATGAGTAATTGGAAAAGTGGGTCATGACGACTCGTTCGACGACGTGTTCAAGACGGCGCGTTTCCGAATATCCAGACAATCTTAACTGATCCTTTTAATAAAAGCTTCATGCGTCGGTTCTTAACAATTTAAAAAAATCTAAGAAAACATTTTCGATGTATAAGTTGGACTTCCGCTGCTTTATAATTCTTTTCCATAATGATATAAAAATTCCAACTGTAAACCAAGGAGAAAGTCAAGATTTACATAAAAGTGATAATAATAAAATGACGATGATAATGATGATATAAAAATAAACAGAAAAAATTTGACATAAGTCTACAAGTCTTTTTTCGATCAATTGCCAACAATACACGCGTTGTCGAGTAAAATATAGATTGTCTTCGTGGATCGTCGATGAGTCACTGTTGAATTATTTCCTCTGGAGAATCGCGAACTCCAACAATTATTATACACGCGCGCTTTACCGGTCAGACGAGAAATAGAAAGAGAGAGTGAGTTTCTTCATCATACGTGCTCTCGTGGCGCGTGTTGCGAAATCGGCGCATTGGCGAGCAATTCCTCCCAGGATGATTAACAGGGATTGTGAGAATCGCGACGTACGTTCTTACGAAAAATTTTCGACGTCAAGACTTCCTGTGTTTGTTCGATTTGTTTACTCGACGCGCGCTCGCCCACGTGCTTGCAAGGTTCAAACGCGAAAATCCGTAAATCGACGTCCGTCACGCGCGAGATTTATCGACGAACTTCGTCATGGATCATCAAGTCCGTCGTGGTCGTTTTTTCGTCCCGTTTATTCCGAACGGACTCTCACGCACCGAATGTTGTATCCAATTGCGTAAGGAGGGCCGCGAGATTCAGCGGAAGCTGCGTCCAAGGTGTGCCGCACGCCACACTTGTGTTTATGGTCTATAAAACCGCGTAACATTTATTTATCAGCCTCGCTTTAAAAGATCCTTTGCGAGACGCATCACTGCTTTGAACGCGTTTCTCTTCACGAGGGAACGAGGAGCTCGTGGGAGATCTGCGAACGATCTTCATAAAAGAAGCCGCACCTCGCGCGTCATGCGAATCGAGGCAAGAACGATCGGTGAGGGCAAGGCGAGTGAGTTCCCTTGTTTCTCCTCTGAATATCAGGCGAGTCGTCTCGTTCTGTCGTCGGACGCAGTCTCTACTTTCTGTTTTCAGACACATTCTATCAAGTTTATCCCGGTTTAGTCTTGGCGACTAGAAGAGCCATACAATCTTATCGACTCTCTCGGCCACCCTGTCGTTATCGTGCCATTAACGGTACTTTCATCAGTCGCACCTCCTCACAAACGGTTACGGCTTCTACGTGTACGCGTGGAAGCGGAGCAACGAGAAATTGAGGATAATGGTGATCTTCCGCCCACTCTGGCAGACATTTCTCTCACGAATAATACGCTTCTCGCATACTTCGTGAACGACGCGTCCTCACCTGGAAAAAGAGTTGCGACGCGTTGCTCCGTGCGAATTGGTAAAACTAAAGCGACTCCGACTGGTCGTGGTCGGTGCCCCCGCAACGGTGGTATCGATCGGCGAGGGAGAGGCCGGCTCTCGAACGGAGGCAAGAGCAGATCTGTCGCACGGGGTGGCAGAAGCGATCACATAGGATACTGACGAGGGTGGTGTTCGGGTGGTTGGTTCGTTACGTTACGCGCGACACTCTCGTATAAGCGGCAAGTCAGAAAACTCTGCCGCGCCTACTGACGTCGTCTGGCTTGGTCTCCCTCCGCGCAGGCAGCCCGTTCAGGCGAGTGGCCTGCCGTTTCTGAAACAGGTGGGGGCCCTTCCTTCTCCTGGCATGCAATACTTCGCTACGTTCGCTTCAGGACCGTACCTCGTTCGTTCAGGCGCCACTATTTCAAGGCCGTTGTAAAAAACGGAGCGAAATCGCGCGTCTCTTTCGGGAATGTCTCAGACTTCGCCTCTCTCGGACGTTTTTCATGTTCTTTGTGTTGACTTTGTCAGTTATCGCGTTTTGTTCCCGTTTCTATCTGAGCTCGCAAATTACAATTCTATCAAAGTTAGGTCTACTTCAAATGCAGAATACGTCAACAGCAAACGTGTGTTGCTGTCATGGGTGCGTTAACTCATTAACTTAGCACAATTTTATAAGCCTGGTCTTCTAGCTGATTCAAAGCTAAATCCACTGGCTGCAAAGGCATTTCGGAATTTAGAAATGCACCGTAAAATAAACAACATTCATTATTATAAAAAAATATAATAAATATGGAACGTCTGCATATCTTTATCGCATACCCCTTTCAATTTAGAAAACGTTATTAACTATTAGCATAAGTAAAGCATCTTATTGTCACGTTTGCAAGTCTTTACAAGTGATTCCGTTTATAGAGAATAGCTTGGCAATCGAAACGACATCAATATTCCTCTTTTAGTACAATCTGGTGTCTCTCGAAAGTGATTTAAAATCGTGGGACAAACGTGCAATGAAGAATTTCGTTGCGTCATAGCGGCATCGTATCAATAACACCCGTGTCGATTACTTGCTTTATAAACGAAAAACACTGGTATTCAAGATTGCCTTATTTAGTGCGAACTAATCACTATAGATTTTACGATAAATGAAAAAAAACATTTTTGATCGAATTGTAGACACTTCAGTTCTAAAACGTAAATCTCTCCCGTTGTCAACGGAAACTGCGTGATCATTTAATAATCGAGCGCACTTGAACGCTTCATCATTAAATGTGTCACCGTTTTGCAGACTCGGTAGTTTGTATGAGTCGAGTTACAAACTGAAAACGTTAGCCAAATGACGTAACTGCACGTCCAGCAGCAACTGAACACGCAGCAAAAATGATATTTGTTATTGTTTTTATTCGCAACAAGGAAAGAGGGTCATCTTTTGTCAAAAGTAATGCTGCATATAAGTAAATTAGAACGGTGGATTCGATTACGCGAGAAGTTTATCCGGGGTAAATATAATACAAAAAAAGAAAGAAAAAAAATATGTACGCGTCTGATAAGAACCACGGCGGAATGTCCAGCGCACAGTCCTGTCACCCATACACGCGGATCGACACGCATACCACTTGTATGTGTGTGTGTGTGTGTTTCTCCCACTTCCTCCAATGCGCGATCACAAAGCCGACAGAGCCGACTCACCGACTGAAATTACATACGTCGTCTCGTCGTACACGCTACGCGACTTACAAAACACGTTGCCGTCGCGACACGCATGCTCGCGTCTAGATTTCTGCGACGTGAACGAGCGATGACTCCACTTGCAGGCGCCTATGACCTACGCTCAATCAAGAGGTCCCGCGGGGTCATAGCCAATTATCCGTAATTATTATTACGGAGAGAAAGATGGCAATTTTGTCAATTGAACGACCGTAAATCTTAATCTCCCTCTCTCGTCCCTCGCACGCGGATTTTAATTTTTCCTATGGCATAATGCAGAATGAGGTTGCTCTCATCCAGGTGATTACCAGCTATTGAGAGTCTGGCAAGAGTTCTCTTCTTTCTCTTTCTCTTCTATTTTGCTTTTCAACAATCGATCAATTATCCGGATCTTGATTAGACGGCCTTTCTGTAAGATTTTCCTACTTGGCTTTTTCGCAAAGAATGCGGACGCCCCGTCACGCTCGTCAACACTTTCCACTGTTGGCTCAATTCAGCGTAAAAGACAAGAGTCGTGAACCGACTCTTTAACGGCTTCTTGACACCGGACGTTCTTTACCTGCTGTGGCACATGTGTTCTACCTGCATACCTGGTAGAAAATTACTGGAATGTAGGTCTCCGCGGCTCTCAAACGAAAAATGTACATATATGTGGCCAATATGAAGAATGAAAAGGCTCTTATTATATTTGATATGGAAAAGAGGAAAATCTCCGATTATAAAGTCGAACAATCAGAGAATTCACGCATCGTGTAATGATGTTTTTCTAGCCCATCACCGGTAATATTCTTGTCGAAGGCCATCTCTCTTCACGGCTCTCTTCGCGATCACGGGAAGTATGTCGCGACCGAAATAGCGTGGGTGTCGCGCCGGGTGCTTCGAGCGCGTGATACAAGCACGTGAAGGCATGTGAGGAAGAGAAATAAAACTATCGCGCTGGCATGCACGTTAGTTCCCAAAATTCCCTCTTTTTCCTCATGCTGAGTGACGAACGAGTCTCTCCGTTGCGCCGTCGCGTCGTGCCGCGACCCGTGCCGGAAGAGTACGCGGCTCGACCGGATTCCAGCGAACGTGCTATCCGCTCTCCCTTAAACCGTAAACGTACCAAATTTATCTATATCATCTATTAAAATTTGAAATACTGCCGTGTTTCTCCTTCGCCATGAAAGGTATTTATAGAACTTTACAAATCGAAAAATATGGTATTTTTCAACGTCATGTAAAACACTTGTTTAAAGAAATAGATATATAATGTATTGATATATAAGAGATAGATTATATATATTTGTTAAAAAAAGTAAGATGCAAAATTATATTAAAAAAGTATTGTTAAACTTTTAACTCTTTTTTTTTTAAACATTATTTTTCAAAGAGATAATCGCAATAATATGGTTTATTCTATTTCTATCAATTAAAAATTTTTAAACAATATTTTTAATAACATATTCAGCATCGAAGATTTTTTCTGATTTTTATTTTTTCCTTAAGTTATAATAACAAAAAAAAAGAAAGAAATATTTTTGGGAAAACACACAATTTTTAAATTAAAAAGTAGTACCGGTCTGGAGTATCATCTTTAGGTTTTTAGAACATAACTTTTGTCGAAGTAAATCAAATGCGTCCAAAACTTTACAGTAGATACGTGGTAACAGGTATAACTTATACATGAGGCGTAAAAAAAACACGTTATAATTTGATAAAGATCTATGCACTTTAAATAATCAAGTTAAAGTCTCAAAAAAAGTAAAAGTGATATACTTTTGTACTATATGTGCAGTTTTGTGAAAAATAAGATTATAAAGATTTCTTTTCGTGATCCTCTTAAAATAACAATTGTAAAGAAAAAGAAGTTGCTTATTTTTTAATTTTAGATAATTTATCGAGGCTGAATCGTGGCTATGCGTATTTATTTAGAATGCTATTATTCATTATTTATTTTTCGATTTATTCTAATTTTGTATCTTATTTCTTTAAATCAAATATTTTTAAAGCACAAACACATTATTTATCTACTTTTCTTTAAATAAAAGTTTTACATGGCGTTTAAAAATGCCTCAGTTTTCAATTTGTTAAAATCCTATAACCTCTTAACTCAGGAATATTACAAGACATTTTTAAATCTGTTAAAGATTAATTCGGAAAATATTATATTAAAAATATTCTTCGGAGGCAATAAATAAATATCGAGTTAAATTTATGTTTTAAATTTATACACATACACACACATATTTGTTGCGTTTGGTATTTTTATTTCTCTAGAAAAATAAACCAATAAACAATCAGGTGTTTTTATTTTTTTTTTCAAAAAATTTAAAAAAGACGATTATGATAAAATACTATACTGTCAAAAATTACACATATAAAATTACAAATTTAATAGGTAATTTTAGAACGTTTATTATTATTAAGTATATTTACGCAAAAGTAAAATTACAATTAAAATTAAGTTTGTCAAAATACGAAGTAATATTCGCTAACGAGTCACATATAATTTTTCTTGAGCTGTATGTATTAATGCAAATATGATATGTGTGATATAGCATTATATTATAATGCAAAATTTAGACATTTACATAAATATTGAAATGTACTATTCTTATTGAAATTTACTTAATATAAAGATATATTAATATAATTAGAGGTAAAAGTACTAATTTTTGTAAAAATTGTGTAAAAATTACATAAATAGTGAAAATGTATAAAATTGTATGTTTTTGTATTGTATGTTTGAACAATTGTAAAAATTACACTCTTTATTATTTACATATCTTTTTTACAGTATAGTGTTCTTAATTTTCCTGGAAAAATAAAATATATTGAGGAAAACAATCCGGTTTTTTCTATTTTTTTTTTAAATACGGAAAAATACATCGATAGTGACAGGAGTTTATCGATTACTTATTAGATTTAAGTACGTATTAGAATTCTTAAATGTAAAATAAATTTTAAAATTGACAGAGAATAATAAAGATGACATTGTATAGCTTAAAAAAATTGAAAAAATATGACAAGAACGATCGGAAAAGACACTATTTTTTTTTTTCAAAATTTCCGAGAATTTTTCCGGGCTGAGGATACTACACGGAAAAAAATGACTTAGAAGTGGTTAACTAAATGGTTATCAGTAGCTAGTTTGACATTTTCTATCAGTGCTAAAAATTGACTATTAAAGATAAAATATATTTGCTGCGAAATACAGTTTTATTAGCTAAAATAAAATGTGTGTTTTAACACATGTAGCTAAAAAAGTGGCAGCTATTACTCAATATCTTAGTCCCGGACTACAATTAATGTTGCAAGCCTTAAATCGTAAAAATTGACCATGGTCGATTATTCTCCTCATATTCAACTATGATTGGTCAATTTCTTACGGCTTAAAGCTTACTACACCTGTTGTAGACCGGGACATAGGAGCGTGAAACTATATACGCATTTGCTAAACATTATTTGATTCTGGCAGCGAATATTTCTTGCTGTAACTGCTAATTTTAATAACTAATAAATTTAGCTCCGGCAGCAACGATATTAGCTGTCCCTATTTTAAAGACACATCTTAGTTGCTACAACTAAATTTTAGCTTTGTTGGCTAATCTTTTCTCTGCGTGTAGTTGCGTTAAAGTACAGGCGATAAGTATAAACGGATCGGAATGTTACTGTTCTACGATTAGTTATTGCCCCGCTCCTCTCTCTCACGCAGGGGCTACACAAACCTAGATTTCGAACTATATTTAGAAATTAGAGAACTGCACATTTTCTCTTCGTAGAGAATCATGTACTATACACCGCGTGGCCGCGCACTAAAATATTCCCTGATTTAATCCAAACTGGTTTATTTCGGTTGTGGTCGCGCGTCCGCCATTCTGAATGATCGATTCCATTAACGTGGCGAACACGTTCACGGGGAACGGTTCAACGACACACGGATTGTTCGGGCAGTCGGCCAGCACGTTCGCGCGAACATTCCGATTTTTTTTTCCTCATTCAACGACAATAACGAATCGGAGGGATACCGCAGGCAAGAACCGCAGACAGATCAGCGTGTTCCTCATAAATTTCCACGATCATAGCAAACATCGTTTGATGATCACACGGACACGGACGTTCGATGTCGTGCGCACAATGTGTAGACCGAAATGATATCCACTCGTGCTTTAACGATCCGTTAACAGCGTGAAAAAAATTGCAAATCGGTATCGTTCCTCATTAAAAGTTTTCATACGCCGAGAGATAAAATAGGAAATTAAAAGCAAAAAAACAGAGGGGTTTTTCATGTATAGAAAGAAAACAATTCAATTAAATATGATGAATATATCCAAATCAATAATAATAAATTATCAAAATGATATCAATATGATTTTAAATGATGATTAAAAGTCACTTTTCGATCAATTCATTTTAACATAATGTCAGTGTAACCTGTTGCTGTTTTTTTTTTTTTAGTATAATATTTTACCAATTCTATGTTAAAAAATCCCTTTTGAATTTTTCAATATATTATATATGGTACCAACAAAATATACTTCTAGGTGTTTTTTTTTCGTATCTAATTTACTGACAAATAAAAAGTCAGAAAAATCAAGGGAAATCTAAACTGCTCAGATAATTTCATGACAGAATCTCCCAGGTCGTAATTTAATTTCGAGATAAGAATCACTCACCTTCACAAGGGATGTGACGACCGGACTGTCAAGAAGGCCCTTCAGAAACAGCAAATCCGTATCGTCAGCAACTTTGCCCAGTTCCTCGATGTTGTCGCGCACGTGCATGAACGCAGCTGAAACAGATGAAGAATTTGTTCATAATCAGCTGCGGAATTCATTGGAGGTAACAGTGCATCGTCGAATGCGGCATGTGGTCGCCGATGGCGGCAACAGTCCTTCTTTCCTTCCTTTAGGGGCCAATGGACTTCCGCTATCAACGACAAAGTACCATATCTTTCACAACAGTCGCCCAAAACCTTGGCCCAGGTTTTGGTACGCGGCAACAGTCGAGAGAGAGAGAGAGAGAGAGAGAGAGAGAGAGAGAGAGAGAGAGAGAGATTGACCTTTTATTTAGCTTTCACAGCTATTTCTTGTACACAATTATTATATATACATTAACTTTTTATTAATATTAACTGATATATATTCTTTTAACAGTTTCTTAAACGCTACTAATTCTCCACATTGCTTAATTACAGTGGGTAACGAATTATACATTTTTATACCTTCATAAAAAGGCTTTTTTAAACACTTCTAGTTTTACGGAAAGTTACTACTAAGTTTCCTGTTTGCCTCGTTTGCCTATCGCATTCTCCTTCCACTATCTCTATTTTATTGTTTAACGCCTCCGAAGCCATGCTATTTAATATTTTAAAGATAAATACATTAACGTTATAACATAGTCATTGCCTTACAGACATGAACTGTCAGGCATGTAGCATGTGTTCAATTTTGGTATATCTATTGCACTGTAAAATTACTCTCATGGCACGGTTTTGAGTTATCTGAAGTTTATTCCAATTGCGTTTCACCCATCCCAACTAATAGAGTGGCACAGTACTCGAAATGAGGTGCTATGATGGACTTGTACACAATACATCTAGTATATGCTGATACGAAGTTACCCATTCTATTTAAAAAGCTAGTCTTTTTTCCTATTTTTTTAAGTATATAATCGCAGTGGTCCTGAAATCTAAGTCTATCGTCTAACATTATACCTAAACATTTCATGGTTGATACCCGTTCTATTTCAATTCCATCCAGACACTTTACGACAGTAGTACCTCTTAATTCTTTTCTAATACTTCTATCATATATTTTGTTTTATCTGTGTTCATTTTTAACTTATTTATATTCATCCAATGTTCGATTACATTAAAAGCCATATTCATTTTTACCTCTACATCCGCACTACTTTCTCCACTTACATATATAAGCATGTTATCTGCAAACATTTTTATATTGCTTCTGGACAAATTTCAATTATATCATTTATATATAATATAAATAGCAAAGGTCTTAGCATTGAACCTTGTGGCACTCCATATTCTGTAGGCAATAATTTAGACCATATTTGATTGAATCGCACCTGTTGTTTCCTATTATTTAAGTATGATTTGAACCACTCTAAAGTCATTTCTCTAATTCCGTATTGATACATTTTTTCTAACAATCTTTCTCTATCTATTATTTCAAACGCTCTCTTAAGATTCATGAAGACAACTCCTACCATTTTTCCCTCGTTCACTATTAATTTCCATTCGTCTATGACGGATTGAATCGCTGTTTCACACGAATAATATTTTCTAAATCCCGCCTGATGCTCTGTTATAATACCGTTTGTTTCCAAATATATTTCAAGTTGTTCTTTTACTACTAATTCTAGCACTTTTTCATATATTGGTAACATATTAATAGGCTTATATTAGCTCGCTTTTTTGGCTTTATCTATCTTTGAGATCGGTATTATAGTAGAGGTTTTCCAACCTTCCGGACAGTGACTTTCTCTTAAAGAATTATTTATTAAAATTGCAAATTCTTCTTTTATTACAGGAAAGAGAGAGAGAGAGAGAGAGAGAGAGAGAGAGAGAGAGAGAGAGAGAGAGAGAGAGAGAGAGAGAGAGAGAGAGAATGTGTTAGTACGGAGTCGTAGCGACACAAGAGTGAACCCCGGGCGTGGCCATCTTTCAGCCTAATCAATATCGTTAGCTACAGGTGGCCGAGGCTGTCACGAGAGATTTCCGTCGACTCTTGGATTTGAGCTTCAAATATTTTTTTACCACTGTTTATTGTTTTCCCTTTTTTACGAACTGAGAGATCGAGTAAAATAAATAAATTTATAAATCGAACAAATGCGCGCGAATAACATAAGAATTCAAAAGATTTCTGAAAAACATCCAGAGAACCGACTAAGAAATTTATTTACTGCAATCAGTTTCTTTACAATATGAACAAATTTTCACCTAAATCATATGAGAAATTTTTCTTAAAATTTCAAAATATCTTACACATAGTGATTACGTAACTTTTTTTTTGAGGATTAAGGATACTATTTTATTTATCATACAATAAGTTTTACAAAAATAAAAAAGTTTTACCAATATTGACATATCACTTCAGTTTTAAGTAATATTTTTTAAACAAAAGCTAAAAATAAAACTTTAAAAACATGAAAACAAACTAAAAAGTGTTTTCTATCAGATAATATAGCAGTTTTTACAATACTAAATTTATTATTATTTTTTAATACTGTTTTATATTTTTTTAATAATTAATATTTTTATAACATAACTCGAAAAGATTGTTTGAGTAATTTAACTCCAAAACTGGCACGGTAAATAATAATGGTAGGATTCAAACAGGGCCGCATAAGGTAAGAGTTAATTATAAAATAAATTAAATCAATGTACTAAATAATAAAAAATATTTTATGCATTAAACACAAAGTTTATAAAAACAAAAAATTTATTAAACGATTAGAATAGGACCCTCCTACTTCATATTTTTTTAGTATTTTATTAGAGCGTACGTAAATTTGTCAATCGATGCTATTTTTGCTGTCTTTTAAGGTATTGAAGAAAATGTGAAGAAATATGAAACATTAGTTAACATATAGTAACTAACATATAGTTAAAGATTTTGTTATTGTTTGTTCTCATGAAGAGATGTATCAGTTGACACTGCACAACAATTTTGTGTTCTAAATCGCATTACGAGGCAAATGTAAAAGAGAAAAATACAAACAAAATAGTTTTAGGAAGCTACAAACATGTAAAATGATGTAATATTATCAATGATATATTTACTATTGTTTAAATTATGCAATTTGCAAGGAAAATTCGTGCAAATTTTATTCTTGCTTTTCAAAAAATTGTTTTTAGCCGATTTTATATAGAAAGAAGCTATGAATGTATGAACTACATATTTGTATTTCTTTAATTATCTCTCTAAAAAAATTGTTTTTATCACTATTAATAGTACAATATTTTCAAGAAATAAAGAAGTGTTGCTTTAAAAAAGTTATGCCATCAGTACTTTTTTCTGTTGATTGGTTACAAGATGAAAGATTTCTAGTGATTTGAGATCTTTTCTGTCAAAGGTTATAGGTCAATTAACACCATTAAAATTTATCGTAAAACCAATGAAATACCACTCTAACAAATTTTGATGGTGAACAACTATTGTCTTAATGAGCGAAATTAGAAATACGCGGAATATATAATGGGATTGAGAGTTATTTATAACAAGCTTAAGAGTTTTGCAAGGAAGCGCAAAGTTGTTAAATAACATATCCAAGAGCATTCAATTAACGTCACTTCTATTCGAGACTACAAGTGGTGTTACGCCTTTTCAAGGCCTCTTAGGCATTATTATCACGTTCCACTTAAGTAGAGAAGTTACACCTGTTGGCGGTTCGATATTATCGATCGTGATATGTCTGATGCTACTTCTTTAAATCCAGTCAAATATTCTTTATTCCCTATCCATAATTTACGCATGACTACCGTTTCTACGATTGGACGAGCACAACGAAAGTATATTTAGAAAATGTATGTCTCATTCTTTCGCAGTTTTAAAAATGCAGCTTTTGCATTATTTAGAAAATGCATGGCTTGTGCCCAATGATTATGCGCCGGCGACACGTTTGGAATTCTCGAATGCCTGATGAAAAGCCACTTGACTGTGTAATAATAACCTGCACCAACTATGCAGTGTATGAATGATAAGTGCATGCATGCCATTATAAAGTAAAGCATTGAAGCATGGTTGGGAATGCGAGAGATATAACGCGTACAAAACATGTTACCGGTTTTCACGTTCATGAATCGAATGAACATATTTTTCACATCTGTTGGTTTAGTATCGACATTGAAATATTATATAAGGAGAGTGGGATAAGTCAAACCTATTTACAATTTTTGCTATTTATAAGGCGTAAATAAAGTCCGATCGTAAAACCGAATATGCCGTTGGAAAGATAATTAATTTAATTCCTTTCATTTTTACTTCAGATTATTTTGACGTATTTCTCACCTGTATTGAACTACATATAATGAAAAATATAAAAAGGCTTTTTCCAGTCCGATTTGGAACCACTTCCGTTTCCCAAACGTCGGACACTTCTAATTTTACCTACTGTTAGGTAGAATTTAAAAAAAATTTAATATATTTTTTTTAGTATTAAGTAAAAATGAGTAATTTGACATTCAAAAATAAAAATTTTAAAATTAACAAAATAAAAAATAGTGACAGTTAATATAACTAGACGTTTCCCGGTTGTGATATCGTTATTATAGAATAAAAGTTAAATTTAATTATTCCGAGTCTAATGACTAATAATATTTTACTAATTCAACATTTCTACGATCAGATTGCAATTTCGATATAAAAGTCCGATTTGGACACGAGTCCTTTTGAACTTTGAAACAATTTTACATAAACCGCAAAAGTGATCACAAAATGCTTGATATTTTTTGAATTCTATACTCTTTAATTATCTTAAATCAATTACCTTTCAAATTTTTAACGTCTTTTAAATAATAATTTACAAGGATTTTTTTTTTTTTTTAATTTTTGCATGCTGTCTGAAAATACATATTTGTGTCTATTCTATGAATGTTATAACAGAGAACTGTCAAACTGCTGTCATATGTTTGGTGTCTTATAAAGACTTTACGTTATAAATGGCATGAAAATCTGCTCAATCGTATTTATATAAATTAAAAAGGTCTTATGTGAAACACAATCCGATTTCGCTCACTTTGCCCTATACAGGGTGATTCAGAACGACCCATGTGTCCCGGTAAAGACATATTCTTGAATAAATTCTGAGACGATTTTTCCTGTACGAAAATTTTGTCCGACGCTTACTTTTTGAATAATAAAAGGATAAAGTTAGCGAATCACGGGCCGTGTACACATGGTAGACAAAGGCGCCGCAACTCACCGTCCGACACGAGTAAGCGCCCGCGTCGGACGGTGAATTGCGGCGCCTTTGTCTACCATGTGTACACGGCCCGTGATTCGCTAACTTTATCCTTTTATTATTCAAAAAGTAAGCGTCGGACAAAATTTTCGTACAGGAAAAATCGTCTCAGAATTTATTCAAGAATATGTCTTTATCGGGACACATGGGTCGTTCTGAATCGCCCTATATATATCAAACAAGTTTTAATAATTTATAATATTTTAATTTTATAATGTTTTAATTTTCATTTTATAATGTTTATTATAAATCATATTATTATAAATTGATTATTATTGCGCTGGATGTTTTTCTATTTTTCTCTCAATTTTCTCAATACATTACTAAATTAATTAGTTCATTAAATGCAACTTCATCAGGGGCATCAAGTAAATTGTTTATTGCTACGCCCTGAATTTTACAAGCAATTATAAATGAAAAATATGACAATTGAACTCAGCAAACGTGATGACGTCGATTTGTGGTGAGTTTTCGATTATTAAATGTCGTGACCAAAATATAACGTTATTGAAACGTAAAACATCAAAATGTAAATATACTTGTCGTCGTTTAAATTTGTCTGAAATATGACATTTGGAGGGGCATACCATAAATGAAGACAATTGCCGCTTAAGATGCTCGCGTCTATTCTTTTCCATTTTATTTGCAATATTCATTATTTTCATAACGACATTATTACCATAATCATCCAAATAATCTTATTTACTTATAAATATGGGTTACAGTAATTATTAAATTACAACTGATGACAGCAAAAAATAATTAAATAACATTTATTTCAAATTCATCTTGTTTATTAGATTTTTGTTTAATAATATTAGGAATTTTCGCATACTAAATTTCACACGAAAGAACTCACTTATATTGAAAATCATACGTCACGGAGTAGGCAAATAATTAGGCCTTTAACCTGAAAAATGACAATGTTCCCTACATTTTTAATGAAAACTAATAGCACTATCGTGTTTAATAGGTCGAAATCTGTAAGATTCACTATATTTACGTTTTCATTAATGGGCAAAAAACGGCCTTTTTTAACATTGTTCTTTCAATAATTAACATTACATTTCAAAATTATGAACAAAACAGTACTAGAAAAAAAGAATTCACGGTGTTTTCAAGCGGTCATCTTTCGGATGCTATACTTGTATCCAGCGATCACGTAGCCAAGTCAGGACGGCCACCAGTATCGCTCGACTTCTGTTATCGTAGGAAAACTAACAATTCGTGATGATTTGTGAATACTTAATTTTATTGGATATGTATCCGTGAGAAATTAATTTAATAGAGTTATCAAAAAACTGAAAATATTATTTTTTTATAAATGTAAAAATAAAGTTACAGTTTTTACTCATTTTCACGTATGCGGAATATCTTTTCTATTTACTTGTTTAAATATAACATATCAATCTTTAAGTAGGTAGTTAGGTAGAGTGGTCACAGCACACCAGACAACGAAGAAATGCAGAATTAGAAACTTTGTTCTGAAAAAAATACAGAAAAATAGAAAATATTGTCCACTAGTTTTAACATTTTTTTTTACATTCCTGTATCTCTTAAAGGTTTAATTAATGGAAATTTAAATATTACATAATATACTAATGAAAAATATAATAATAATAATAACATTTCTTTGGGGTGTTATCAGCACCCTATCTACCTGCTTATGTAACTTTTGACCTCCTGCCTACTTATAAAGGTTAAATATATATATTGATAAAATGTATCTAGAGTCTTCTATCTTTTGTATATAACAAGTTATGTAGTGATATAATTTATGTTATGTAAATTACGTTACTACATATAACATATTTAAGTCGATGTATAAACGGAATAATGGAGCATGATTAAAACGACATTAAAATCACATTATAAAAGACGTACACTATGGGTCATTTGACGTCAGTTAGTCATAAAAATATGTATTTTTGACATCATTAATGCATCACGTTTGCTAAGAAAGTCGTTAATTGACGAGGCGTAATCGTTACGGTTACGGTCGACGTTAAAATAAAGGGTAGAGCAAACGCGGAGGAAGAGGGTGGGAAGGGAAGGAATTAAAAATATGCAGCCAGCGATAATATTTGCACTCGCTCCCACCGGATGTTCGAGGAAATATGCCTCGCTTTTGAGACCGCGTACTCGTATATACGTGTAAAGTGTGAGAAAATATTTCTCTTTAATTTTGAGAAAACCGTAACGACAATTTCGCCGGAAATTGCACTTTCGTTTATTAATTGTACGAGAAACCATTCTCACCGCCATGCGAAACGAGAATGGTACCGTTGCGTATCGATGTTCCGCCGTGCGACAAACTTTACCATTGTCGATTTGATGGTTAATCGCGCCGTTCATAGCGTCCATGCTCGCCAACAATCGCCGATCCTCCAGCTTCTCCTTTCTTCCGAAGAAAACCATGATAGCGACATTCAGCTTTGTGCCCTCTTCCGGAATACGAGACTCTTGCCGGACAGTCTTTGCGATTTCGACGAAATTTTGTCGCAAGTTTATTCACGCTTTCACATTCTCATTATTACTCCTTTACGTTATCTACATCACATTTTTGCCACGTAAATTGTTATCTTGAGGTTGAAGCACCACTTAACTTTTCCTCTCTGTTAAATGCGGAAAGCAAATTCGAGATTTGAAATTTAAGATTCACGAAGTTGACATTGTTATCATGAATTGTAAATCACTATTTAAATTATCTGCGCTTTAATTATATCATTAATAATTAATTATATCATTAATAATCATTTACAGTTCTCGCCAAGGAGAAACGTCTCCGTCGTTGCTTTCCTCGCTGCCACTTCGCAGTGAATGGAAACACTGTCTTACACCTGTCGGGGCCCCGAGGGTCCCTGGTCCAGACGAGGGGACCGCAAGTGGCACCCCGCCGAGGTAGTGGGGCAGCTAAGGAGGCAAGCCCGACGATGCTTGTTGACACGACGTTGAAGTCACGTAACTTGCGCTGTCCACCACGCTCGTTATCCTTGGATGATATATCACGCCGATATGTCGCACGTGAAGAAATCGCGCGGGGGAAAATGAGAAGCGGCGAAAGAGAGGAAAGACGATCGGAAGAGATCGGAGGGATACCACGATTGAGGAAACGTAAGCGGCCACTGGCTGCCGACTGGCTTCGCAGATTCAAAACTGGCCTCTACGAAGGGTCGGGAATGTTCGTGCGGCCAGAAACAAACCAGCTGGTGGCTGCCGGTGGACCAATGGAAGGGGCAGAGCACGCATAGAACGGGAAAGAAGAAAAGAAAAGATAGCGAAGAAGTGGGAATATTGCCACGTGCTAATTGTTCGACGTGTTAATCGTGATTTCAGGACATTTCCTTCTTTCACTGATTGTGAAGTTTCTTTCGTCGTGCCCTAAATGGATGTATCTCGGGAAAATCGCGAGTTTTTTTATCTTTCTGTGTTCGTAAAAATATTTATAGGAGAATTAAAAAGTAATGTCTCTTTATAATATGACATTATGTTTTGTTAATATAATTTATTACTTATTATACAATAATATAACCGTTATTATTTTCTAATTTGTCTAATTGAATTGGTTGTAACTTCTTTGATATTTCTATTAAAGAGACTGAAAAGCAAGGTAAAAATTTATATACTTGTATAATGTACTTGTAAGTAACATGTGGTTTTATTATAATTTATTATTATTGTTATTTATTATTTATTATTTTATTATAATTTAATATTTATTCAACAATATAATCGCTGTTATTTTCTATAATAGTCGTCTATTTATTTAATTTTTAATTCCTTTTGAGAACAAGCGCTACAGTATTTCTAGAATGTTATATGAATATTATTAAAATTAAAATAATATTAAAATAATAATATGATAATATTATTCCAAAAATATAACATATTTTAATATTATAGGAATATTGTATTATTGTTGTATAATATGTCCGTTTAAAGTAATATTCGTGGTATGTTGTTTCAAATATCCATGGAATTATGAAAATGTTCTATGAATATTATTTGTGGTCAAAAATTAATGTAAATTATTATACATAAAATATTAATAAATAATTATTATATAATTGTTACATTTAAAAGTTATAATATTTCTGATAATTAAAAAAATTAAAGTAAACAATATTATATTAGACGTGGACATATAACTATTTTTTATTAATATTAGATAATATTTTAGGAATATTATTTAATATTACTTGATAAATTATAGCTTTTATAGGGAAGAAGCTAATTAGCTTTAATTCGAAAAATGTAGCAAGAGCGATTCGAGCTTTACTTTCTTTTATAAAGCATTTTGCTCATAAGAAATGCTTCAATGATCAGAAAATAACAGTAAAATGAAACAAATACAGTGAATGAAAGAGTATTTCTCGTCTTAATTTTCTAATCTTTTTGTCGTTTTATTTGTTTACGTTTGTTTTATTAGTATATGTCTAGTACATGTTATAATTATTGCCGTTATCTATATAATTATCTAGATAAAAAAATGTATTTTATCTTTATCTTATTTAGAGATTATTAGAAATTATATTGTCTTCTTAGATAAAAGAAGTGTTATCTTTTCTTAAATTATCTAAGTTAATATAAATAATAATAAATATAATAAATTATTATTTTTAGCTTCGATCTCCAAGTTACCATTTACCCTGCTAAGAGAATTTTGTGAAGTGATAACAAATTGCACAGAAAATAGTAGCGCAACATAAAAATTGCCCTAAAGTTATAAGATTTATAAGTAATATGTTTTGAGGTAATATTTTTTGTAATAAATTCTTTATTTATAGATCATAGAAATGCGTATAAGCATCAAAAAATTATTAAATTGATTAGTAATTTAATTTCGTGATATTATATTCGAGGTTTTTCTTAAAAAGCTGTGTTTTAAGTCTAACAAAACATGCGGTGCGCAATTTCGGGGAATCTTATAAATGTTTATAAATTCATCTAGAAAATTATTGAGTACTAAAAACTGCTTTCGATCGGTATTGCCAATTTTGTTATTTTAATTATAAGATTTGTTTCCATTAATGCAGATTAATTTTGATTAATTTTATTATTTTCTAATTCAACAAAAAATTAAAAAAGGATCAAAAGTAAGTTAAACCGAGATCAAAGTTAATTTATATAAGTAGAAATGGACATAAATAATTTGAAAATTCTTACAAAGAATTTTGTCAATCATTATAATGTAAAATTGTATATTTCCTTTATATTTTGCAATTTTAATTGCGTATCGATTGAAATCAAAAGAGAACACTTTTTGTCAGATTAAATTATTTAAAGAATTTTTATTTTTAAAAAATAAAGTTTTATAAGAATAAAAATACGAATATATATTTTTATATCTTATATAAACTGTTCTGCTTAACAGTGACATTATTTTAAAATTATGCAGATAAAACTGTTGAGTTGTTACATAAGTTCAATCCAATAATATAATATATAACAACTCAATATATATAATTTTATTTAGATAAATAATATAGTTGTCTTTTATTTAGATAAATTTGAAAATTAAAATCTTTACTTTATTTCATATACGTTTACATGTAATTTGTCTTATTTTTATCTAAATAATTTGAAGTAATCTAAGCGTAACAGAATTGAAACGTGTTTGCTTCTTCAAGAAATAAAATAAAGAATTAATACATAGAAAATTTGATGATCGTCATAGAAAATTATGATTACTGAATAAATAATAAATTATAGTAAATATATTAAACAATACATTATATTTATAAAAACGACATCATATTTTAGTAGAAAAAGATCGAAGAAACTAGGACTGAGACGATTATGAAAGCGCGGAATAGAACATCTAACATTTATTTTCGAGTGACGGCGCAATTTTTGTGACGTCTTTTTGATAGCAACTACTTATTAATTTTATTGTAGGAAAACGTTGTTTCTTTTTATCTCGCTTTGAAGTTCGTCTCGAATAGCAATCTTCGCAAAATTGGCAACACGTATTTTCTCGAACGAAGAGAGAAAATGATGACGGCAAAACAATGCGGTAATCGCTAAAAGCAATGAGAAAAAAGCATTAGTTGGTTCAAGGTGATATACAGAAAACGTGATGATGAGATATAAATGGCGTAACTCGGAAGGAGAGAAACAGAGAGTACAAGGCAGAGAAACATGAAGACAAATTCGATAAAAACAGGATCTCTTTAGCATTTCGGATGCTAGACGCCAGAAGTGCTTCCGTATTGCCCCGAAGAGTTCTTCACTGGGAAAAGGAGGAAGCGATCAGTGGTCGCTTTTCTCGTTCAAGGTTGCGCGCTGAGTACGTCATCGATCGCGCGAGGTTTTCCGTCGTCCGGAGAACACGTGCGTGACGATCGATCGAATCGCAAATCGCCGACGAAGTTTGGACGATTTGTTCGGGTACCGACGTATTCAGAATCTGTCTCGTTGAATTGATCATAATGTAGTATAGTAGAGCAGTCGAGCCATTTTCAGTATTTTACACTATAGTCAAGAATTTTAACAACAGTGCAATCTTTAATCCAATAATTACTTTGATAATCGGGTAAACAGCATGTAATATCTGTAGAAGAGGCGTCAAAAGAATATATCTTAGAAATTTCACGAAAATGTGTTTTATCTAGTGACAATGCATCTAATGACATATTGTACGAAAAGCGCGAAAGCGATTTTATTTTTCCGGTCCAATTAGTTTGTAAATTTTATCTTACCTGAGGTGGAGTTAAGGTCTTTCTTCTGGATCATCGACGACAGAGCGGAGCATCCGCATATGTCCTCGATGACACCTCTTCGCGATATGCTCCTCCTCATTTCGGTTAACTTCTCTCGTTGACCCTGAGCGACATCGCCGTCTATCCTGGTCGATCAATCAGTTCCTTTGCTATCACGAATCCGACCATTATGACGGTTCCTCGTGGATCATTTTCCGATTCCACAGAATTGCCATCATCATTCGCCACGCGTTTCTTGCTGCAGAAGGTTCCACGTGTTGTTGCGCGCTGTCGGCGAATCGGACAGCAAGATCGGACGACGAACGGACGATCGCGGCAGTTGCGTGATTGGAAATGGATCAGGATCTATTCATAGATCGAAAACGACTTCGGCGCCCTGGTCCAAGTGGTTTTACCGCGTACGCGAAAGTGATACCACGCCGGCGGGACCACGGGGCGCACATGAGCCACGCGAACCGACCGCAACCGGTACTTATAGACGTTGGTCCGAAAGGGGTGGTCTTTGTGGCACCCTATCTATCTCCCTCTCCCTCCCTCTTTTCTCCGTTCTCCCTCCCCTCTCTCTCTCTCTCTTTCTTGCTCATGGCAATTCCTCGACTCGTGGCAACGACTGGTACGCGTTATATCCTGCGCGATCGATAGTAAACGCGCCCATGAAAGGGTCGCAAATATTCTTTGCGGGGCTGCGCGCCAAGAAGGGCTGACGTAAGAAATTGTTGTTCCAAAAGTTTTCGGGATATTACACGTCTCTCTTCGCTCTTCCATCCCGCCGCTGACGTACCAAATTTGCGAAATGCTATTTTTATAAACGAGTATTGGGAGGACTCGCGTTGAGAAAACAAATAGAGGTAGTTTTGCTTCAGAGATTTATTTTTTCCGTGTTACAACTCTCTTTTCACGAGGTACTTTAATATTTTGGAGAACTAAAATTCTTTTTCTTTTTTAAAATAAACTGTACTGATACTATTCATGCTATTCTATAAACATAAAAATGTCCAATTGACATCCTCTTTTTGCTTAAGAGTGTTATGTATAAATGATTATTAAATTTTATTTAAGTTAAGATTTGATATAATATCATTTCACATAATTTTATGTGCGGCATGTAGAAAATAAATCATGTACGTCATAGTACTCTGAACACATCAAAACCTCTCTTATAAACGTGTCGCTGTGTTTTAACAACTGCTGGCAAGTAATACCAGGCAAAATTTCGAGGTGTGGTAAACATAATTGAATCCAGACGAGACTTACTTGTTAGCAGTAGGTAATACTGGTCGCGACGTCTCTATACTTCGTGTCATTAGGACAAGATGGCGACTACTTCCAACATACTGCAGTGAACTACTTATATAATGCTTTTAAAAAGATTTTGGCTATATAATATGAGTTAAAAATTATCAAAATTTAAAAACTAGTTTTTTAAATTTATTCTTTTTTTTTCTAATTAACAACAAAAAATTTGGGTTGCGAATGCTCGAATTTTGGTCCTGAAACTATTATAGCTTCAAAAAAGAAAACAATGAAGAATTTGATTTATAATGGTTTATGCACCAAAAATTGTTATATTTTGCTGCAGTTTTAAATAAATAACCTTTAAACGAGTAAGTGGATTTAAATGATTTTTTGTACGAATATTTCTTTACAAAAAATACACCGAAATTTTGGGTGTTCATCGTCAATTTAAGTGTCAGATGAGAATTTACCGTCAATTTTGATGTCATTTCCAGTTTTATCTTCAAATAATTGGGTGTGACTTTTTTCTTGAACGTCATTTTTAATGTTGCTCTTAAATAATTAGGCTTGATCTTCTTCTTGAGTGTCATTTTTAGTGTTACCCTCAAATAATTAGGTATGATTTTTTTCTTAAGCGTCACTTTTAATGTTACCCTCAAATAATTGGGTATGACTTTTTTGGGCATCAAATTTAGCATTACCCTCAAATAATTGAGTGTGACCTTTCTTGGGTATCATTTTTAGTATTAGATTTAAATATTTGAGTGTGACTTTTATTTTGAGTATTATTTAAGTTGTTACTGTCAAATAATTGAGTGCGATAATATAAATATACGTTATTTATTCGCCTCGCTTATATTATAGTAAATATAGTATTTTATTATTATTTAAAAAATTTTATAAGTTACGCATACAGCACTAAAGATGTTCAAATTTAATTACATTAAATTAGAACTATTATTTATCCTGCGTTTTAATGAACTTTATTTAAACAATGTATATATTGAAATATAATATAACCAGAACGTTAAATAATAATTTTTTCCAAAATTTTGATGTATTTTTCATAAGGGTTTATTAAAGTTTTATTAGTATATATATATGTAAAGATTTTGATTTAACTGGTAATGCTACTTCCACATTTAAATTCCCCATTTAAATTTTAAATTTATAAATCAGTGTAATATATGAGTATGATATTAGTATAAATATATAAATTATTATATTAGTATGTAAATGTGTGTGTATATATATATATATATATAATATTTGTGTGTGTGTGTGTGTGTGTGTGTGTGTGTGTGTGTGTGTGTGTGTGTGTGTGGGTGGGTGGATGTGTGGGTGTGTGGGTGTGTGGGTGGATGGGTGTGTGTGTGTGTGTGTGTGTGTGTGTGTGTGTGTGTGCGTGTATGTGTGTGTACAGGGTGTTTCAGAAAGCTTGAATCCCCTTTTAAGAGCGGATTCCTTGAACATTTTAAGAAAAAAATCCTAATACAAAAGTGGATTAGGATTTTGATGCATTGAAAACGACTACGTTTTCCGTTTTTTCCATCACTTTCCATTTTTTAAATAATTGCAAAAACAGTTTTTTTGAATTCGATTTCTTTATGAATTTTTTCTGGCAAAAGAAAACATGATAGCAAGGTCAGTTGTATGACATTTCACACAAAAATGTTTTCACAATACTAAAAATATTTTTTTCAAAACTTATAAAAATGTTTTATGCAAATCATAAAACTTGATAAAAAAATGATTAAAAAAATTATACATTTTGAAATATAAAACCAAGTAATTAGAAAAAAAAACTTTTTTTAATAATTGATTATTTAGGCTTAGAGCTGTACGTTTTTAGTTTAAATGTTTTTTAAAAATTAAGTTTCGACCATTTGTTAAAAAGTTATTGAATTTAAAGCATAAATGTATCCCGCGCGCGTTACTTATGGTGCAACATCTTTTCGTGTCTGACAGACTGCCATCGATTAAAATTCAAGAAGTTATAAAATTATACAAGAGCATATTTTGTATAGTTTTTTGGTTACAGATTTCAAAAATAAAGAAATCAAAATGACGGATCCAATATGGAAAACAAGAATTTAAAAAATGTGTATAAATAACATGAAAATCGATATTTGATGGTTTTGTAAGTCTCTGATTATTATACTGTTGTGTAATTACAATTGTTTAATTGAACATAGCGGATCTAATATGGCCAGTAATAAGTTTCAAAAATTAATCGTAATTTTATAACAAAGAATATTTTCTTGATAATTATCTTAAAATATACTCATCACAATTTTAGAAAAATTTATTATACGTATACATTATTTTTAAAAATCAAATTTATTTTTTGAAAAATGTATTATAAAATTATATAAAAAAAGAGTCAAAATAATAAGCAAACTAAATTTTTGTTTAAAATTAATATTCTTGATTGAAGTAATAAATTACTATAAAATATAAATTTTGAATAAATGTGATGAAATATAATAAAGTTATAATTTTAAGAATATATATATTATATATTCTCAAATCTAATATACTCGTATTATACTATTTATTTCATATATTTTATAAGTTCTTATACGAAATAAGTTCTTATTTGAGATAAATAATATTTACTTAAGGCGATGCTGATATAAAAGTATGATATAGAAGTACACTATTAAAATAATAACATAAAGAAAATTTAGCCTAAACTTTTGTTGGGGTCGTATACCATAGACCTTTACTGACTGCTAAATGTTAATATTTTTTAAAAATTCACAATTAGTTTATTGAATATATAATTACTTTTCTTTGAAACTATTGTATAATATTTATTGCTTACATTAACTTCTAAAAATAATTGTTAAATTTAAATAACGAAAATTATTTTAACCTTAGATGGTTCATAATTGGGATACCTTAGTAAGTAAAAATTGATTGATGAAAGTATCAAACAGAGAATTATGAGAAAGAAAAGTGATTTTTCAGTAAAGACAATTCGCTTGATGCCTAATAATAACTTTGTGTGAATTTTAGAATTTTTAATTCTAAATTGCATGCTGCATAATTATCAATCTCGAAGTAGAGGAGATCGGGGTTAAAAGCCCCAAATTTTAAAATTTCGAAGCTACAACTTCTTAGATAATTAATTGTTGTAATTGCGTATACAAACGTGATAGAGTCAACCTTTCTCTATGTTAATGCCTAATATGATCTTATTGATCATACGTTTTATTTTATAATAATTAAAATATAAAAGTGCAACAATGTGGCATTTTGCCCCGAAATCGGAGTCAGTTGGTTAGTAAGGTCTAGGCTCGGTTTTTCATTATCTAATTATCTGATGGTTAAATTTTACTTGATGTTTTATCCTATGGAGTTTATCCATGATGATGCTATAGGTGAAGCCTATTGGCTAAAACTTAAATTTAAGTTTTACCATAAGTTAACTAGATAATGAAAAACCGGGTCCTATAGTAGCATGAGACAAGAAGTCTCTGTATAAAATGCACATAATCTGCACGTATAATAGTCAATGCCAAGGCGTGACGCGGAGTTGTACTAACCGCCACGGCGCACGGTGCCTATCATTAAATATGAACCAACTGACCCCAGCCGGACATCTGCTTTATTTCCAACATTTTATGACTGAGAATTGCGTTTATTTCTGAAAATAATATAACATACGTTTGCAAAAAACTTCTTTCTAATTAGTAACATGTTACTTAACTTTATACATTGACGTTAAAAAATATTAATATAAAATTTCGGGAATCTTAAAAAGTTACTTTGTTACTGTTAAATTAATTTTTTATTTTTTTTTTAATGTAATATTATTCCTATTTTAGTGGAGAAAAGTATCTCTATTCTAAAAGGATGTTTCGCAATTTCTAATTTCTCTCTCTCTTTCTTGCTGTTTGTTTCAAGATAAATACTAAAAAAGAACACATAGCCAACAAACCCCTGGTGTCATTTAGCCCCTACAGTCCTGAATTGAAGTTAAAATACGTAATATCACTAATTAAATTAACAAGCATTGTAATAATAATAATGTTAATAAGCATTTGAGAATAGTAAAGAATTTAAATTTTTTAGAGAAATTAAATTGGTATTTTATTTACTCGAAGATGCATTTCGTATCAAATGGCCTACGCGAGTCCGGATATCCGCTAATTTCTATTTTTTCGCCATTCTGTTTGTTTATGGCACACAGTAAGATCAAATAAAATTTAAAAAAGATGTGTTTCAAAAAAAGACTATAGTCTCGAAACTATACAGTGTCTTTTAATTTAAACCGATTTTAATGTGATTTTTTAAAAATACAAAAATTAATAAGATATTTGTTTACTTTAGACAACTAGCACTAAATGACTTTGATGTTGACCTTGGCCTTCAAGGAGATCAAGATCATTGATCTTTTTGGGTGTTTATTATTTATTAAAAAGTTATTAACAAGATAATTTTTACAAGTGAAATGTAATTTTCGAATCTGTACAAACAAGATCGGCAAATGTACTGTTTCACGTGATGGGTTTTCGATTTTCCACTTATGAAAATTATTTTGATAATAACTTTTTAGTAAATAATAAGCGATCTCTTTGGGAGTCAAAGTTAACACCAAGATTAGTCGGTTATATGAGTTAACTGTTTAAAGGCAAGTATTTACCGTTAATGTTTAGAACAACTTTGTCAAGCCAAATGTGTATATGTGAGTATATGTGTAGTTATTACTTTTAATTTTCACAAATTTTTTATGATTATAACCTTTTAATAAAGAGCGAGCGACGGCTAAAACTTGTTGGAAATTATTGAGGGCCATGACTTTGACAACATGTGTCAAGGTCAAGGTCATCGGAGCTGCCTCTCCTCATCAGTATATTTACCCAACGTAAATATACCCATCGGTATATTTAACAATTTTAGCACGAATTTTATAGCACGAATTTTTGTTCATTTTTTTTTAAATTGGTATCTCAAGATAACGAAATTAATATGGCGGATAAAGTACTACTTTCTTAGTAGGTGGGTGACTACTTTGACTCTTTATATTTCTGAAACCAATTGTATGCTCAATGTAAAATTTTTCTGTTATTAATGTCTCAGCTATAATTTAGCATAAAATTAAATTAAAAAATCGCGAATTAAACAACAGGTATTTTTGGCGGCAGCTCTTTTTTCTGCTTCTTAGATTTGAAACATATTCGACTTTAATTAGGTTTAAAAAAAGCCAGACACAGTCTCACTTACTTTAACTTAATAAACAAGATTAATTGAAATAGTATCTAATTTTAGTAAATAGAAACTATTGAATTAAAAGCATGACTAAATATTATTTTTATGTTACCAATTTTTTATTAATTATTTGTAATAAAATAACCAATTTTGAGCTTCTACATCTATTGGAGTTGAAAAATGCTTCCATTCAGTAGAAAAATTATTTATATAAATGTCATAAAATTCGTGAATTAAATTTTATAACAAGAAAATATATGAAAAATTAAATAAAATTAAATAAATTATTTGCAAATTTTTAATGAATTTTTGTTAATATAGTAATTTTTGAGATATAAAGGTTTATAAAAAAAATCTAGTTAATCAGAAACTACATTTAAACAGTCGCATGTGTGTGAGGTTGCGCGTACGGTAATATTAGTGATCGCATGACTGGTGACCCTCCAATCATTAGCTAGGTTTAAGCTTATATTTTAAAAACTACTGCTTAAAATAAAGATTTACAAATAACTATTTTATTTAATTTTTTCGAGAACTTTTTTGTTATAGTATTATGATTTGCGAAAAACCCTGTATAAGAATTAAAAATCTGATAAAATCAAAATTTTATTTACAATATCTTAATTTATTATAAATTTGTTATATTTTCAAGTATTAAATTATTTAAAATGTTTAAAATCTTTTTTGTGTGCTTTTTAGGCTTCCTCAGATAAGTCTCCTGTTGGAATTATAAATTATAAACAATCTTATAATAAAAAAATTAGAAACAAATACGAAAGTTAAGACTCCTGTGAATAACGATTCAAAATAGAATAAACGAGTTTAAGAGCCATGTGGGGTGTTGTGCGCTAAAATAAAGACAAATAACCAAAATAAATAAAAGGAAACGTTTTGACTTTTAATAACCAGTTTTTATCGGTACAAATCGAGTAAGAATCTGTGCCATCAGCTTAAAAAAACGTGCAGATCAAATCATATTGGAAACGCGTTAGTCTAAATGTAGTCTCGACGACCGGAGAAAGAGACATCGTTTTCGGAACATAATCTGTGAGTTCCGAAAACTTTATCTTAGACAAAAGTACGAATGTCACACATAGAGTTAATAATATTTTTTTCATGAATCAGAATCATATGAAAATATCTACTGATTTTCAAATTTAATCAGTGTTTGAATATTTAAGTTCCGTATCAATATCTGTTTAATGTTAAATGGAATGTGTTATTAAGTTATCTGTTATCTGATTTAAAACTTTCTAAACCTACATTCTTTAGCTTTCGTAAAGAAAGAAAGCAAGAAATACAGAAATTGTATTGGACAAAATTGTTCTAAATTTCATTAGTTTTTGTTTTAAAGAAAATCGTATTGAAATTGATTTACGTTTCGAGACTGTAGCCTTTTCCGAAATATGAAATTTTATTTGACCCCACTGTGACGTTGCGATTTTCCGATCGAATCAAAGCGACGCGAGAACGCGGGCGACCTTACGAGCGAATCAGATTAGCTGATTGTTGCGATCCAGGGATTCGATGATGACCCACGTGCGAAATGACGTGTGACGAAGAGGGACGCGGTCGCATGCGATGATAGTGGTAATGGCAAATTCTTCCTCTCGCAAAGTGTGTCACTCGTTAAGCGACGTGATGAAGCTACGGGAGGAAGGACAGATTATTATTATTATTATTATTATTATTATTATATCTTTTTATAATCATTGAAATTTTCTTACGCGAGTTGCGATCATGCCGATTTTCACAAACCGTCGCGCAAAGAAAAAGATTTGATAGTGTTGATTAAGAAGTGTAGAAAACATTCGTGAAAAAAGGAAGAATTTGGCGACTGAGATGTCGGAGTGCAAGCCTTCTGAAGGATAAAGATACGACGTGAAATTTCTTAAACAACCACGCGACGACAAATTTCTTGAAATAAAAATGATAGAATCAAGAATGGGAGAAATATTGAGAAATTGATTGTCTCATATTTTTATTTCGGATGATGTTATTGCCTACGATCGAGGAGTCATGAGTTTCTTTTTTGATATTAATACGGTTTTTTTTGTGTAACAAACAAAAAATGTGCGATAGCTCGACATCTTTATTGTAGAAGGTTTCATGTAAAAAGATTAAAAGGAATCGAGCGCACGCGCTCAAACATCGATGCATTTTGCTACGTTTCGATTGTCACAATATTGAAAACGGCGCACGCCTGGTGCGCGCGATGTAATATTTCGAAGCGACATATTTCGTGACAAGAGAAAATCGTTAGAAACTTTTTGCCTTTATTGCTGACAGCAGTTTGAGACGGTAAGCGCACATGGAAGATGTGCTTGCTGTCGCAACAAATGTTCCGATCATTCTTCATCTTCATTTATTAAATTACGAAGAGAAAGTAAATTCTCCTTTCCATTTTTTCCTTCCCCCAACCAAGAAAAATATTTGTTAAAAAATATATTTCTTTGGATGCGTTTTTCTTAAGTAAAAGAAATATTTGTTAGATATAAGAAAACACTTATACATACATTTAAAGTAATATTTTAAATATATTTTAATATTTTTAAATATACGAAGTGATTTTTTTTAACTTAAGTTTTATAATTTAAAGAGGGATCTTTTTATTTTTAAGTGTGGTAATGTACAAAATAAATAATTTTTGGAAAAAAAGGAAAAAAATTAATTTCCTTAAATATAAAAACTGTAGTAAAATAAAATTTTTTTTCTTTCATATAAACAAGTAAGATTTTTATAAGTTGTTTTATAAATATATAAATAAATTACTTTTTGCAAAAAAAAATTATATTTTTGTATTAAATAATAATGAGTTCTTTTATTTAAACAACTAAATATTTGTAATACAATAAGATCGAGCGAGCAGTATGTACATATTCGCATTGTGGACGTGGTAAAGTTTTAAATATTTTTGTAATTAGAATATCATACATAATAGAATTGAAGGCACAGCATTACTTTCCCAACCGTATTTTTATAAAATACTGGTAAGGTAATATTTTGAATATAAATTTCAAAATTGGGCTCTGAAATAAAAATAAAAGGTTTTAAGAGTATATTAAATACTATACTAGTACAAACATCTATGTCCAACAGTTTACAATTGATGTAAATATTTTTATTAAAGATTAATCTTATTTATTATAGAAATTGTGTTAATTTGAAAAAGTCTCAAAAGTATTCAGGTTTTAAAAATAACATTTGGTTAAATTTAAATAACAAATTTACTTAATTTTAGACATTATTCTTTTTAGTTTAATAGAAAAAAAACTTTTCAACAAGGTAAATATTTCTTTGTGTTTAACATTTGTCTTTTTGTTGTAATTATTAAGTTTGTGCATCTTTCTTTCGTCAAGCAAATATGTTTTCCAATTTAAAAATACGTTTCTTTCTCTCAACAAAATGTATTATTTTGTTTGGAATAAATATTTAGTTAAGAGTATATAAATAAATCATTCTTTTTAATCAAGTAAAACTTTCTTGATTTTAATAAATAATTGTCTCGGTAAGTATTTTACTTAATGATCAACAATTATTTGAATAAGAATCGATCGGATAAACTTATCTGGATCAGATATTAATTTCCTTGATAAAAAATCTCACTGGTGAAATAATTTTTAATCTACCTATGTAATTAATAAACATTCGATACTGTGCTAACCGAGCGTATATGCATTAATTTCTTATCTTACGAGAGCGTGTGGAAATAATCGTTTTATTGCGCGTATAGTTAAATAACAGATGGCCTTCATAATAACAGTCAGCTGAGCTATTATAATGCTGCACGTCGCATTGTTGCCCATGTGGCTTTTGAATTTTTTGTCACGACCTTTACAATTTTATGCGAACGTCAATATGATTACAGAATTTATCTTTTTAACTGCGCGTTTGACAATTGTTCGTGACGTTTCAGGAAGAAAGGCACGTAATCGCGAGCATAAAAAAATATTTCTTACATATAAATATGTACAAACATATCAGAAGTCAGCTGATATTAAATTATATCTTTTTTTTTATATACAGCAATTTGAAACTTTATACAAGCACAGATGCGAACAAAATTATCGAGTTGTTTAAATCTAAAAAAATCAAAATGTTAACGCGATAATAATTATCGATGATAATTATTATCACAATATACGCAATAAAAATAAATAATTAAATATTATAAATAGCCTTTATTTGCAAATAAATATTTAATCATTTTATAATAGTTATTTGCAAATTTGATGAGAAAATAGCATTACTGAAATCAACTTTTTTGCATACATCAATAAAACTCTAATAAATCATCGCACAAAAGTATAAAAATGGAAAAAAAAATAAACCCAAGAAACCTGAAGTTTTTAAATTTTTATAACTTTTAGCTGATATTAGAGTCAAAATATTTTTAAAAGTTATATGAACAAAACGTTAACTCAGAGTTATATTAAAATAAATTTATGTTAAATTAAAAATAAATTAACGTTGATTTAATTTTAAAAAACATTATTTATATTAAGTTAAAAAGTCGTAAATTTTTAAAAATTACACAGAATAATGATAATATGGATTATTAAATTAACTTAACATTTTATTTCTACATTAAGTTTATGAAATAATAAAGAAATATTATTTTTTATACGAGCATGTGTTTTTTTCTTTTACAATTTTTTTTCTGTTACACAGATAAATTTTTAAGTTAAGAAAAAGTGAATAAGTTAAAGTTCATGTGTTTTAAAAATAACTAGTTGAAATTAGAAATAAAATCATTTAAATTTAACTCTGAATTAAATTAAATGTTACCTTATTAATGTTATTATTTAGTTTCTAACTTTCTAACTAGTTACTATCCTATCTTGTATATTTGAAACGTACTCACATTTTTTTGCTCCATTTTCACACTTTTTTTCTTTTCTTTACAATTTTCTTCTTCAATATGAAATTACAATTGTGAGAGATGATATATAGTACATTCAATGACATTTCTATATATTTTCCCAAATCTACAGACGGAAAAATGTCATTCTCTTGTTAAAGAAGCGGATACTCAATTTTTAGGTTTTTTTTTAAGTAATGGTTAAGCAAAGCTTTGCAAAGAATATTTTTTTAACAATAATCTTAAAATACACGTACGATTAATTTAAAACAAGTAATATTTACTTAAAATAAACTTCTGTATTCAGAAAAAAAATATATTTGAATTAAGTAAATAATTATTTCAATTGTTTTATAAATTAATCCATAAATCTATCATAAGTTTATCATAAGCATCAAATTTATTCAAAATATATTTTCAATTTTAATAATTTATTACTTTAATCAAGAATAATTAAAAATTCAATTTGCTAATTATTCTAACATTTCTTCGATACAATTTTACAATTTCTTCGAAAAAGTAAATTTTTTTTTCAATGTACGATAACAAATTTTTCACAAAATTTGTGATAAATGTATATTTTAAGATAATTATCAAGAAAATATTCTTTGTTAAAGATAATCGTTACTTACGAAAAAAAAAAAAAAAAAATTGGCTAAACACTTTTCTTAGCAATAAAATTGATATTTTTCTGTGGGAGAAAGAAAAAGAATTTTATTGCTTCACACGAATCTGAATCTTTGTACGAGAAGCAGATCACCTTATCACTACCGATAAATATTAGAGCACAATTAAGTCCAAGGCAGAAACATAAACACGGATGGCAGATATGTGTTCACGCGTGGGTATGTCCCTGATTTGTATGTCGAAAGAGGTGGGAGCGCACGTGCCGTCGCTGCCGTGAACACGCCGGGAAAGCACGCGATATATTAGTCTTTGTCGAGCGTACTCGCGAGATCGACTACCGCGTGTCAACAGCGGTTTCCTCGATCATCATCATCATCATCATCATCCGGAACTTGCGACTAATAGATTAGCCGATGATTATCATGAAGGGACATACGGTACGTTATCCGGTGACATGGTAAATCCGTTGTTTCTCTTCTCCCTTCCTACTAGTTTTGCCAGAAAAATTTCTTTTTCCAAATCCATCGTTAACTCCCGATAATTTTACAGAAAAAATTGTTTTAATGTACAATATTTTTGAGTCTTTATACTCGTTGCACAAAGCGGGCATTTCTAAGAAGTGAAGAGAGAGAGAGAGAGAGAGAGAGAGAGAGAGAGGGGGGGGGAGATATGTTTCCAATGTCCCACTCTTTGCGCCACTTGTCCTTCGACCCATTTTCCCTCCTCGCGATGCATTTGAGAGGAGCCGCCGCGAAAATAAGTATCGACCTATCGGAACTCACGATCTACCATTATTGCGGAAGGGCTTTTATCCGACTTACTTCTGTTTCGATTTCGCTCATGGGACAGAACACAATGTCCCGACATATCAAATCGATAAGCCCGTGAGAGAGCACTTTTCGTCAGATGCGCGCCGTCGATGGAAAAGTTTCGAGGGTCCGAACTGTCTCGATTTATCGCCCTTCACCAAAGCTCTCCTCTCGCGTCCCTTTTCTTCGTAGAATATACACGGCGATGCCCTCGAGGTATTAAACTCGTAGCTGTGAGTTATTTTTAGATTCGATTCTTCCGATATCGGAAGTTGTCACCAATTTCGATTCACCGCTGATCTGTTGCGTCAACATTGACTGGCTCTAATCTCTATTAATCTTAACTTCCTTCGCATTAATGATAAGATTGTAATTGATAATCGATGAACAAAGAGGAAAATGCTAATCTTCAATCAAGTAGAAATATCGGACGGGTTTTGCTAGAAAGAGATTGAGCTTCCGACGTTGACTCCGTGTAATTGTTCACAAGATCGGTCGACAGATTTTTTTTATTTGCGATCAAAGTTTCAATTTTGGAGAGCGGAGAAAAATGATATTTTTCCTCTTAGAAATAATGTTCATCGGCTGAAAAAAATGCTAATGATCCGTAGAGCGAAGCGAAGCTTTTTTCGCAGTTACCGTAGACCAAAGTAGAAAAAATTTGCGAAGGTACGAGCGCAGTTGAAAGTTTTGGTGATTACAGTAACTTTACTTTCTAAATTTTTTGCGCGATACGTTCTGTCCATTCGTTGAATTTACGTATATATAATCGTAATAGAGGGACGAAAAATCTGAGAAGAATTTTTGTGGCATATCTTGGTAAAATCTGAAATTCTTTCAGCTTCTTCAACTTGTAATACTATACGCTTTCGTGATCATCGGCCAATCAAGGACAAGTAGGTCAATTAATTTAATATCTTGCTGTTAGCATATAAACTAATACTCGCTAAACATGCACTTTTATCGTTACGGAAATATCTCATACAGCATCAATTCTTGCAAAAAGTTTTTAAAAAGATTTGAAAACTATTTCCACCTTGTTTTCGGATAATGTTTTTTAAACAAAAGCTAAGAATAAAACTTTTTAAAAACATGAAAACAACTAAAAAATATCCCTCATCTGATGATCATAGAAGTTTTCATAATACAATTTTATATTTTGTAATAATTAATATTTATGCAACGTAACCCAAAAGGAGTTGTATTTAAAAAATTGGGCTCAAAAACTGGTACAATAGGCAGTAATAACAGAATTCAAACATAAATTACTAATTAACTATAAAATATATTGATAAACTATATAATAAAATATACTTTTTGTAAACAACAAAGTTTGCAAAAATTAAAAAGTTAAAATTGAATTCTCTCTTTATTACATAGTTGTTTGGTATTACCTTGTTGGAATCTGCCGCATCTGATGCTATTTTTTCTATCCTAAGATATTAAAGAAAATGTAAGACATCTGTTAACATTGTATTGGGTTGTTACATAAGTTTATTCGGTTTTTTACTGTTTTTTAAATGAAACAATTCTTGAGGAGTCAACAACTAATGTCATAAAAGGCACTTTTAATTGTAAAAAAATCATAAATTAATGATACTTCGTAGATCTTACACACATTTATACATACATTATGGTACATATTAAATTGAATTACATTATTTGAAAACCACATTCAAGGTCTTTAAGCTAGACTAAAGTTAAAAAATCAACATCTAACACGTTTACAATGACAATAGGAGTAATGGATGAAGCTGTAACGTTGCAGTAAGCATAATGGTTGAAATCCATTTTCTACGATCTACTGTTATTCTCAGCCAATGAGAGTTCAGTAGTAAGACAAAAACGCGCGCGATTGATTCATTATAACTTGCCACTCGGGTATAAAAAGACCTTAATTCTATAGCTTGTCTACTCCTTAATCCATCAAGACTACTGCCATTATAGACGACGTGTAACATGTTTCTCAAAATTACGTAGAGAGTATACACCTGTAAAAATTGCTATTTTCTGTCTGCAAAACTGAAATTCAGCTTTTATAAAAATGCAGTAAACACTAATGACTAGTAATCATCCCTCAATGTCTAAATAAACTGTAACGAACTAATTTCAGTTGCTCTTAGAATTCAACGCGAATTATACGAGATATCATGATATGTCACCACCGCACATATATTTCACGCCCCTCGTCTTTTCTCTACAGTGCTTGTTTAGTTTCCGAGAAGTAAAGAGATGTCGCTTTAGAACTATGCTAATATTATATTGGCGACTTTTTTCTAATATAAAATGTTGCAAAGGTTTATAAAGAAAAAAAATCGAAGAATATAAAATCAATTATATCCAGCAAATTTAAAAATATTGAGTGTTATAAAAATATCTTTTGCATAAAATAATTTTGGAAACCCGCAAACTTACAATATGCAGCATCATCATTGGATAGATACAACGGACTTTCTACTTCTCGTAAACATACAAAATAGAATAAAAGGCGTATTATTACTGGGTGTTTCTTCTTTGTTTTAATAAAAGGCTTTTTCAAAGGTGAACATCCAAAATTGAACTTCAAAGTAAAAGTAAATAAATTTTATTTTAACAGTATGACTTTGTTTAGTTCTGTTTAAAAGTTTAATTCATGGATCTGGTTAATTTTTAGAAGAATTATAATTTTTTGGAATTATTTAATCACTTCAGTAATTTTTTGGCAATATTTTAGACAGGTTGAACGTTTTTGTCTGTAATTTTTTATTATAACTTTTATATAAGATTTTAAGAATAAATATTGCGGACATTTTGCTATTTCAGAATTGTCTTAGAAATGTTGTAGACATATTTCGCAATTTTTCTAAAATGTGTCATTTTTCAAAAGCATTTCATAAATTATTTCTGAGATATCTCTGAAAAGTTTTGCTGCTGTATGAGATAGATGCCTGTGAGTTTAATAAATCTTAATCTACATGTTGTTTATACTTTAAATGTGCCGAATTTACTTGTACAGTTCCTCATATCAATAACACCGATGTCCGTGATAGTCAAATCAGGAAACCGTTTTCCTTGGAGGAGATATATCGTCATGTCTTCTACTTGTTTGGTTTCAATGGCATATGGATTTCTGATAATGAAATTATGGTCGGAAACGTACTTTCAGGCGATATTACTATTACCAATGTAATAACAGGGACAAATGAACTCTTTTTTAACGGACTGAATTTACCAGTAAGGATATTCAACATCTATCATATGAAGTTAAAGTTAACTTCAATCTGTAATTGATTTCAATTTCTAATTAATATTTTGTTATAAAAAAAAGATATTACAAGATAAAAGAGATAAAGTTTAAAAACGTTCTTGTGATATTTGCAACAGAATTTAAAAAGTATTCTTTACAAATTGCTAATACGTATCTCTTATGAATAAGTATTTTATTTTGCCAATACTTCAAATCATTCTAAATTTGTTGTAAAATACGTAATTATTTACTACGTTATTTTTTGCAAATAAATAATTTTTTATAAACTAAGATGTTTAAATTAAATAGTAAATATTTTTCTTAAAGTTCAATATCAAAATTGTTTCAGGATAAGTACAAATATAGCATAGCAACTATTTCGGCCAACAGGCAGTACATTCTTTTCGGTTACAATATTAGACAAGTAAGTGATTAATTTGTTTAATATCTTTTTACTCGTTGAGGTACGGTGAGAACTGAAACAAATGATTTGCGCAGGTGTACAGATACTCAACCGTTAAGAACTATGTGGTGTATGACACACGGAATGGGTGAGTTTATTTGTTATTTTTACAGCGCGCATGCATTGTCGCTTATAGTCGATAATAGTAACTATTTCTCGATAAGTTTTTTTCAAAAACACGCACGGCCTTCATAATAAATTTTTAACTTTAACATTTCTAAATAAATCGTTAATACAATTAAATCATAATTATAAGCTTCAAAAACATATCCAGCATATGAAAATAAATTCAAATAAATTAAACATTCAATTTATTTTAATTTATTTGAAATTCGCACTTTAGAGTCCGCGAGTAATTTTAGATTTAAATGGAATCGAATGTATTGAAATATGAAGTGCACTATTCATCATTTTGAATTCAAATGTATTATATTATTTTTTAAATCAAATAAATTGAAATACAAAATAAGTTATAATAATTCATCATGCAAATTCGAATGTACTCATAATTATTTTTGGATTCAAATAGATTTAAAAAATCTGAAGCGCGAATTTGAAAATGTTAAAATGAATTCATTGCTAACCATTTCAATTCATTTTTGTTTGCTGGATAGTGTAGATAAGATTATATATAATTTTATACATTTTCGCAAATAGCTTCAGTAATTTTTGCGGTTTAATTTCTTTTTTAGATATTTTGTGTCATTGTTATTTTATTGAGTATTTCTGTTTGAGTATTTATGAGTATTATTTTAGCAAAAGAAATATTTTTTTATCGCGTGCACACAGAAAAAGCAATATTAAATATTAGTATGAAAATAATGCTATTAAGGTATCTTATATGACTGATCTAAATTGCGATTTCTTCTAGCTTCTTGTTGAGTTCAAAATTAAAAAGTGAGAGATGGCCAAATTTAAAGTAGGAAACATTTTTAATTATTAATTTAAAATATGAGAATACAATTTCACTGCGTGAATGTAGTGAAGATTTTTAGAAAAAGTACTATTTAAGTCGTATTAAAAAGCGCAGTCACGACTCGCACTTGTTTTTTTTTTCTTTTTTTCTCATCTCTGAATCTCTCTGAACGAACGAAGCGAGAGAGACTGAGCCTCTTTTACGCGAGTCAGCGAGTTCAAGCATAACGAGATTATCAGATCTCAGCAACGGTTGAATCGATCAAGTCGTCTCAATCGATAGCTTGGGGAAAATTGCATATATAAAAGTGTTCTTATTTTTTCTCTCCATGCTTTACATGCGGAGATATTGCAATGCAAAATACATTTCATATAAGAGTTAAGATTCAGAGACGTCATCGTCGACCCTCAGGAATTCTCCTTTTCACATTTTTGACGCACTGGCGCTGGCATACATTAGTCAGCCGTATGCGAGCACTTGTGGTGTGCGTAATGTAGGTGGCGTAGTACCCCTTGATCATTATGGTTGCCGTGAAAATTCTAATAATAAGAGACTAATATCTCGTTTTTCATTGGGAAAATTAGTGCGCACTGAAAAATCTAAATAAAATAAAAATATTTGAGATTCCGGTTATTTTGTAATCGTATGATTATGATCTTTTCAGTATATGAAATTATAAGTATATGTACTCAATACGATCTAATTATATGTTTTCCTCTTTTTCATAAAAAGTATTGGAGTAATAAAATAATATTATATTATATTTATAAATTTATAAGTTTATTAATATACTGGCATGTTTATTGACATATTAACATGTAAGAGAACACAAAGAATTATTTTTGTCAACAATTCGTTAAATAAATAATTGATTTATCTTAATTTTTCGCGTTTAAATCATGTTTTGTAAATCAAAATTTAATAGGTGAATTAACATTCATGATCAGAAGTAATAAAAGTACTAAAGAAACAATTGATGTGTGTATATTCATTATTAATCTAGGCCATATTAGTTCCATCTTACAAAAAGTAACCTTTTTTTGAGCAGGATGTTATAATGAAAATATAAATTAAATACAGTGTCGTAAAGTATAAATATAGAGCTACGATAATATGAACTGCAAAAATTAATAACTCTTGATAAAAACTATCACTTGATAGTTAGAGAAAATCGTAATTTTTGTACAAAATATTAGATTATGAGAAACGTAATTAAGAAAATTCTACTTCACGTTTACAGAATATACAATATTAAACAAATTGAGCAGTCAACAAGTCACGTTGACAGTCTTACGACATATCAGCGTTATTTATTCAATTCATCATGTAACTACTTAAAAACAAATAGGTCATATTACGTACTAAGCCTTATAAAGTACACTTATCTTATATTCTATTTAACAGTTATTGTTTGATATACATACAAGTAAGTAAGAAATTATATTTTTGCTTATAGGGGAGACCGGAACTATTCGTTAGACCTTTTTTTCTTTTGTGTCTCTTTAGTCCTATATTAAAAAAAAAAGAAAAAAACACATAGGACGGTTTGAAAGGTTGAACCTTCCCGTTTACAATGCCAAATAGATAGAACATGGAAATGTACTTGCTTTGAAGTACATATCAAAATGTCGACCAATGCCAAAAATTACGAATAGCTCTAAGCCTGGGGTACCCTTACAAAAAAAAACTACAAGAATACGAAAAAATTATTGATATAGACCTTGTTTACACCGAGCACTTGATACGCGTACTAACTAGTAATTTTCTATTAAATTGTCTTGATTTCGGCAATAAATTTAAAAAATAGTATATTAAGTTGGTACAATATAAATCAAGATAATTAAATATATGTATTATGTATACACGCATTGTCGACAATAAGATAAATTAATAGAAAGTTACGAGTTAGTACGCGTATCAAGTGCTCGGTGTAAAGTAGGCCATACTATATAAAAACTGCAGTTTTTCAACAGTATTCTAGTAATTTTTTCGTATTCTTGTAGTTTTTTTCAGTAAGGGTAATTTGTAACTAATCCGGGAATTTCCCGAAATTTGTGTTTCAAATTGAAAGACTGTAAAAAAGCTGTTGTTAAGACTTTTTTTTACTTAAAAAAGGATATAGGTATACAAGAAACAAATGCAAACATACACATTTGCATGTCTTTTTATGCCATCGGTGTGACAGATTTCCTAACCTCACAAGTGTTAATCTTTAACGCTTTATAACTTTTTACCTGCTTAAGAGCGACAATTTTATATTCATATTCATGTTCTATGTACTAAAATACACAATATTATCAAGTTTGAACTAAATTAATGAAGAACTTTACTGCGTAACGCAAACGTTTGTAACACAGCCAAAGGGTTAAGCTTGTTCTACAATTGCATAAACATAAGACCGTAAGGTTGTAAGGCGTGGTTTTAAGAGCTCGTAAGCAAATGAAAAATTTTCATTTTTTATGTTACAACCTTACGTCTTGTGTTTACTACTATTGTAGAACAGGCTTTAGGGTTACCCAACTTAGGTTAGGTGCTGCAATCAGTATTAACGAATCACCCCGGTGCTCGGTGTTACGAATAGCCCCAACATCAGCTGTGCGCATTATTGCGTATGATCGACAAAAATAGACATCACACAGCAAAAAGTAAACACGAAATGTTTCAAATACATTCAACTGGACACGATACATTTAAAGTTTTTAAAAAACCTTATTATCTTATTTAAATTTTGAAGAAATGCTGACTATCAGAAATTACTTCGACTGTCGCAAAACACTTTTTTCTACTACGAGTTCAATATGACGCCGTTACCAACAAAACTTTGTTAGCAGTATCGTTACATTAGAACGTGTTTACAGTGTTTAAAGTAAGTTTTTAATATGTATCCATAAAAAGATATTTCCAGTTATCGAATTAGCCCGTCTAACGATTTATCCCGGTCTCCCCTATATAATTTAATCTTCTTTAGAGAATTTAAATTCTTAAATTTTAGCAAAATTTTATATTTTATTATTATGAATATTATATTATATTTTAATATTATAATCGCTATCTGTGAAGAATATAAAATATAATTATTTAATAATCATAATATTAAAAAATTTTAGTTTTTTTAAATATATTGGAAAATATTGTTATTTTCTATCTGATATTTATTCCTCTACTTGTGAAAATTATTTAGTAATGACAATATATTTTTTAAAATAAAATTATATAAAATTCTTTATGTAAACAAGTTCTGTTTAACTTTATATAATATTATTTTAATATTTAACATTTCGAAAATAAAGATATTTTGAAAACGAGAATTTTCTGTGTACAGATGTTTCAAATACATAACATTTCTTTTTTTTCACAATCAAATTTTACTGAATTCATCCAGTGGTTTTTTCTAATCGTTCTTACCCACATCTCGACAGTTATTTCGTTATTAAAATGAAAGTTTATACATTTTCATTTATCTAAATATTTTTAAATAGACTTTTTCCCCAGAAAATACTTTTAATAAAATTTTCCTTATTACTTTTACAGTACATTTACGGAAATTGCGAATGAAGCTTTTATCTCACTGGCGTTATGGTCTCCAATAGGCAATGATTTGGTTTACGTTCTTGATAACAATATTTATTATATGACTTTCAATCGCAACCAAAATGTAGTACGACGATTGACAACAAGCGGCGAACCAGGAATCGTTTATAATGGAATTCCAGATTGGGTATATGAAGGTAATTCTGTCTTGTTCGCACAGAAAAATATATATTGTAAATTATTTGAATTAAATAAATATGACTTGTTTCGAGTATTTTACAAGTTCATACGAGGTGTGTTCAAAAAGTATCGCGAATTTTGTGTTTTTTCAAAAATTATTTATTTATTCATGAATATCTATTTTGTCCCCTTCAAAGTAATCCCCATGAGATATTATACACTTGTGCCAACGGTTTTTCCAATCTTCGAAGCACTTCAAAAAATCATTTTTTTTTATCTTGTTCAGCTCCTCCTTCGATGCCGTCTTTATCTCGTCAAGCGTAGCGTAACGTCGTCCTTTCATGGGCCTCTTCAGTTTAGGGAACAAGAAAAAGTCACAGGGGGCCAGATCTGGGGAATACGGTGGCTGCGGCATCATTAGTGTGTTGTTTTTGGCCAAAAAGTCGCGCACAAGCAACGATGTGTGAGCAGGGGCGTTATCGTGGTGCAAAAGCCAATTTTTGTTCTTCCACAAATCCGGGCGTTTCTGGCGGATTGCTTCGCGCAAATTGCGCATAACTTGCAGATAATATTCCTTATTGACCGTTCTACCCTGTGGCAAGAACTCATGATGCACCACGCCCCTGCAATCGAAGAAAACTGTCAGCAAAACTTTCACATTCGACCGAACTTGGCGCGCTTTTTTCGGTCTTGGTTCGTGCGGCAGCTTCCATTGAGATGATTGAGCTTTGGTTTCCACGTCATAACCATAAACCCACGATTCGTCACCAGTTATGACCCTCTGGAGCAAATTTGGATCGTCGCGGACAGAGTCCAACATCTCATTAGCAATGTTCATGCGATGTTGTTTTTGGTCGCAATTGAGCAATTTTGGTACGAATTTCGCGGCGACCCGTCTCATGCCCAAATCATTGATAAAAATCGAATGGCACGAGCCAATCGATATGTTTAGGTCCTCAGCAACTTCTCTAACGGTGATTCGACGATTGGCCAATACCATTTTCTCCACTTCATTAATTTTTTCGTCTGTTGTTGAAGTGCTCGGGCGTCCGGCACGCTCTTCGTCGTTCACATCTTCTCGGCCTTCTGAGAACATTTTGTACCACCGATAAACGTTGCTTCGGTCCAAGGTAGCTTCTCCGTATGCCACAGTCAACATTCGGAATGCATCCGCGCACTTAATTTCGTTTTTCACACAAAATTTCATACAGGTTCTTTGATCCATTTTTTTGAATAGGTAAAAATCGAAGACGATCCAAAACACGTGCAAGCAAAGCAGCTGTCAACAATTAAGTGAACATTCAAAATGGCCGAGCTTGTCGGCATAAGTGAGAGACATGAGTACCAACATAACGCCACAAAAAGATCGAAATTCGAATATACGTAACCCGCGAAAATTCAAAATTCGCGATACTTTTTGAACACACCTCGTATATCTGCAAATTTATCATAAATATCAAATCTTTATACCATAGTCGTTAAAAGCATCAAATTTATTTAAAATACATTTTGAATCTTACAAGTTAATTTATCTAAGCATTACATTTCGATTTTGATAAGCTTTAAATATATTGTAATCTAGGTTAAAATGAGAGAGAGAGAGAGAGATTTCTTTATACGTATCCATACGATCGTTAAGGAGGTGAAACTATAGAGATATTATATATAGAGTAGAGGAGCCATAAACAGATTTGTAAGTGGAAATGTTCCCCCGTTAGAAAGAGAGAGAAGATAAGACCTATATTTTTGTCTTTGTTGTACTAGCGCCATTAAGAGAGAGATAGACTAAAACTCCCGTTTTCTGTCTTTTTCTATCAACGGGTCACTTTTGAGGCTGGCTTCTCTACTCTATATGTAATATCTCTGTGGGTGAAACACGCTTTTGAAATTTAAATGAAAAAGGAAATTAAAAAAAAAACGATATTTTTAAAAAATCTGAGTAAACTGTTATAAAATACATAGAAAACCATAAAACTTTAATTTGAAACTTTTTTTTATATGTTTTATCGTTTCGATGCTATTAGCTTAAATAAAAAAACCAAATTTTTTATTAAAATCGGAGTGTAGCATTTGGATAGCTTTATTTGTTAATAATTTAATGCTTCTATTAAGACTAACTCACAGTTGTCCAACGTTTTTTTCATTGCTTTTTTAGTCCAATCGGGTAATTGGTGATTACCTGATTGTGTTTTCAAAGTGTTTTTTGGCTCTATTAAAATCTAAAAAAATTCTGGTACACTCTTTCAACATTCAAGAATTAAGAATTTTAAACATTTTGAAAATAAAGACATTTTTGAAACAAATCTCTTAAAAGTAACTGTTACTTAAAAGAAAGAAAAGTAAAAGTAAAACTTAAGATTTATTTTGACGCACGTTTTGATGCGTAAATAAATATTTACATAAAATATTTAATACATATTTATTAAAAACATTTTATCACGTATGAATATTATATCATAAAACATATTATATTAAAAATTTATATATTTATATAAGAATTTATATAAAGGAAAAGATTCAAAGGAGAATTATGCATCGTAAAGTACTCCGCATTTGTCAGCATAAGATAATTACAAATGACGAGCATAACAGCAAATGTTGATTACAGAGGAAGTATATTCGTCTGAGACCGCGATGTGGTACTCACCGGACGGACGGCATTTGGCATTTGCAACCTTCAACGACACACTAGTAAAGAACATAGTATATTCTCATTATGGTACCCCCGGCTCTCTCGAAGATCAGTATCCTAGGGAAGTGAAGATAAAATATCCCAAGGTAAGATTTTCAAAAAGCTTCTCTAAATCTACATATTCAATATAAATATAAATTTGTTAAAAGTAAAAATATTTTTAGAAATAAATATAAAAAATTGTTTTAATATTTCTAAACACTCAATAGTATCTAACGAAATGTTCAAATTCGAACAGTTTTTGAGAATTTCAAATTATTTGTAATTCGTTTTTAAATCAATCGTGTATTTAAAAATGGTTTTATTAATTTTTTTTACATGAAATCAATTGCATCAATTTGTATTCTAATTCTCGTATCTGATTGTTTATCGATTTTCACTATTTTTTTATTGTTTCTGAATTTTATAAGTTATAAATTATTCAAAAATTATACACGATAGACAATCGTCTTTGTAAATTTATTTCAACATTTCATAGGTTTACCATATGTCATGATGTTATAGAATTTGGAACAAAAAATTGCTCTATTATTTTCAGAAGTTTTATCACTTTACTACGTATGATTAGTTTGATAATAACATTATAATTTGTATGATATATAATTAATGCATACATTTATAAGTATAATATTCACACTTATTATGTAGCATTTATTATAAATTTTTACCTGGTATTATTTTCTGAAATTCTTGCGATTATTTTCTTCTTTTATTAAAAAAGAATCAGCAACGTCATTGAAAATACTTTATTACGTTTTAATTAGCATGTGATAATCCGGGAGAAGTTGATTCAAATTTCATTCATACTTGAATTAAAGAGATTCAATTTGATTTGACGCGCAATGTGATAATTTCAGATTTGATTTAATTCGATTTCGAACATGTTAAGATTCAATTCGATTCGATTCGACTTTACAATTCAACATTCTTCTCTGCTTGCATAGCAAAACTATCGGCTATTTAACTTTGATTATATGTTGCAAATTATTAGTATTTTATCAATAACGTAGCAATATTTTTGTTAAAATCTTTTGAATCGTACGGTAATATTAATAAATCACCATTGAGGAATCGGCTAATCATCTCCACTCGGGCAAAAACGATCTATTGCTGTAACGAGTTGAAAGGGTCGCCGTTCTTCCGTTTAACTCGAGCTTACTCTCTACCATAGATCCATTTTCTGCGTGCGTGTGCCGGCACGTGCAGATAATCCAATTGTCGAAGTGCACTGGCAGAAGTGGAATCTTCCATGAAAAAAGTCCGCGGACCATTTGTCGTTCTATGTCGGATCCTCGTTTCTCAAACGCGACAAGCAAAAATCTTTTTTTATAATTAATTACTCTTGTGAACTAATCAAATTAATATCGTTTAAGTGATTAATATCGAATACATTTAATTATGTCTACGCTCCGCTTTAAATTGGTGGTAAAAATAAAATACTTTATGTATTTATGAAAAATTGTGGCGAGAGATGTTCTCGACGAAATGCTTTAAAGCCCGAAGTCTCAGCTTTCAAATCTCTTCAAGCTTTTTCCTCCGTGATGCTTCTGCGCCATGTGGTACCATTTGAAAGTCAGCTACGTAAAATTGGTAAAAAAACTTGAACTCTGTATGTACAGAGTCAAAAAATTCCTTTTCAACTTTCTTTTAAAAGTGTAAAATATTTTCTTTAAAATTTAAAAAAATTATAAACATTATGTTTTGCCAATATTAGATAAACACAGATATTAGCATGTAAAAAAATATATATTTAATCAATAAATATTGGAAAAATATAATATTTATTGGTTTATCTCGTTCGAGTCTAAAAACTGTTGCCTGTGATTTTTAAAAATTTACATTTTTTACAGTTTTTGGAATAGAAGGGAGGAAGAAATCTCTAGAGATTGCAAAATTATTAAATTGATTAACAATTTAATTTCGCGATATTATATTTTTAATTTTACTTAACAGTTGTGTTTTAAAGTGTGGCAAACTTGCGGCGCACAGTTTAGGGGAATGTATAAATGTATATAAATTTATTTACGAAATTATTATTGAGCACTAAAATTTGCTTTCAACCGACATGGCCTTCTTAATTTAAATGTGCCGAAAAATGTGCCGACTCTCTCAGAAAAAATTTCTAACAACTAAGGCTAAAAATACTTTTGATGTACTTAATCTTATTACAACCTTGTGCGATATAAAAATAAAACAATATTAAGATGGGGTTTATAATTTCAATTCCAAAACACCTACAGATTATTCTAAGCAAAAAGGTTTACAGACACATTATATACTTTTTAAATCGAAATCAGTAAATTATTCATTAAATGATTTCACTAAGTGATTTCAATGCTTATATCAACTATATAACTATAGTTGCATTTGCTTTGGCGCTTACAGCACTTGTAAACATTATTTGTCCTTGTTAAATATTCTCTAAACAATAAGAATAAAATGCAATGCTGTGAGCATCAAAGTGAACGTCAAAACGCACTGTATATCAATTAGTGATGGATGCATTGTTTCTCAGTGATAGTATACTGATTCCGATCAGTGAGAATATCTTTCTTTTAATTGGATTCGCTAAAAGACAGTAAATGGTCACTGGTGATTATAGTTATAATTATAACACTGCAAATCAAAAAAAGTTCACTTTTTCAGATTGAACGAGTAGAATAATTAAACTTAATTATTGAATATAATTATATTAATGTTGTAACTGACAAAAAATTACAATAGCAGATTTATATTGTTTATTAGTAAAAAATTTTATTTACAATCTTATTAAGTAAACTTTCTCCTTACTTGTTGAAAGCTTTATAAAATTTAGGCAAATTAGTTGACATCATTCTATGATACAACACGCAATGTCGTGTTCTAAGCAGAAAATAGACATTTTGATCAAGCAATACAGTTAGGAAAATAATATTTGCTTAATAAAATTATGAAATAATAAAATTCATTAATAAATGTTATAAATGTAACTCTTTTCATTATTTTCTGAGCTACAAAATTGTATTGAAAATGTTTAATTTGCAATTTATTAAGAATTATTCAAAATAATATTGAAGAATTGTTCTGGATTACATCGAAAATGTGCACCTTGACAGAAAAATTTGCAAAAATTTATCAGAAAATTTGTCAGAGTTATATTAATATTTGAAATAGTTTGTAGGAATTTATTGAATAGATTCCGGCAAAAGGTAAATGTGCATAACAAGGGAGCCGCCTCTGACGACCTTGACCTTGAAATATGTTATCAAGGAGAGGGTTCTGGACAACTTTTCCTTATAAATTAATCGGCGCTTTCGTACAGTTTTCGAGATATATTGGTGAAAGAAAAAACAGTTTTTTTAATTATTTCAAAAAATATTCATATTACAAAAAATGTTGTCAAACAACAAATAAAGCTCGTAATAACCTCTGTAAAAAAGGTCATATACATATTTTACCTAACTTCAATACATACTCGTTATAGTAGAAAAACTGTTTTAAAGTCAGTTTTTTTTGGTAAAACTTTGGAAAAGCTACAACAGTCGAAAATTAAATAAACGTACAGTTTTCCTATGTATTAATTTTGGCTCCTGAAAACGAATTTCTTATTTAAATTTGGCGGTTGGCCATATTTCAATCGTCATCTTGAAAATACTAAAAAAATTGCACATATACTTACATACACTGCGCACGCACGCACGCACGCACACGTATAAGATGTTCTGCAAGAAAACCAACAAACATCAATAGAATGTATTCTAACAATGAAATCTTTCTAAGCAAAAATGTTCAGGTTCATATATAGATTAATTTTCGACTTTATCAAAATATAATAATTTTAACAGACAAGCTTATTTATGTCAACCACAAATTGATATAGAATGATAGACCAAAATAACGAGCAATATTATAATTTTAAAGGATCATAAGTTTAATTTTAAAACAATGTTAACAAAAATCAATCTCAGAATATATTTTGATTTGGAAAATGTACTTTATATCTTTATAAAAATATACTTTATATCTTCCTCAACCGACGAATACAAAGAAGATGAATATTGAGATACACGTATTAGGCTCAAGAATTATTATCAATAATCGCATTTACTTGAAACGCTAGCAGAATAAGTAGACCATAATTACAGAGATACAAAGCTAATGGTATTATTCAGTTCGTCATTATTATTTAGGATTATTGCGATCCCTATACATTTTTATGCCGTGGATGGTGGAACATTACACAAAGTCCATTGCCCAAATTAATATTACGTTAATAAATGCGATAATGCAATAATGACGATGACATTCATCGCATTTACTTCGAACGGTTAACAAAATATTGCATTATTGCATTATCGTATTTATTGATGTAATGTCAATCTAGGCAATGGACTTTATGTAACGTTCCACCATCCACGGCATAAAAATGTATAGGGATCGCCATTATTGCATTATCACGTTTATTGATGTAATGTCAATCTGGATAATGAACTTTGTGTAATGTTCTACTATCCACGACATAAAAATGTAAAGGAACCGCAATAATCCAAAACAACGTTGACGAGATGAATAATACCATTAGCTTTGCATCTGTGTAATTATGGTTTATTTATTCTGTTAACCGTTCCAAGTAAATGCAATTATTGATAATAATTCTTTAACCTAGACGTATATCTCAATATTTATCATGTTTGTATACGTCGGTTGAGAAAGATTAAGTTAGAACAAAATATGTTTTGAGATTAATTTTTGTTAACTTTAAAATTAAACTTACGATCCTTTAAAATCCGTTAAAAACGGTCCATGAGATGTAAAAGCGGTCAATTATTTTTGTAAAGGGTAACAGGTAAAAAACATTAAACAAAAAAAAACAGTATCAAACATTTCTATATTATCAAATTAAAAATAATATTTTATTAAATGATAAATATTTCGACATATGTTGATCATAATTCTGAGTGACCTTCAAAATTTTAGCCATTGTTTAGTAAAAAGTCTATTAACAAAAATGTTTCATAAATGAAACGAAACTTCAATAATTTTTTTTAAAGAATTTTTCCAAAATTTGTCCAAAATAAAATTTCTGATAAAATCGAACAAATTCGAATGTTTTTGTTAGAATTTAATAGAAAAAATGGTAAATGTGCGTAACAGGAGAACAGCCTCTGACGACCTTGACCTTGACATGTTATCAAGGGTCCTGGACAACTTTTCCTTATAAATTAATCGGCGCTCTACAGTTCTCGAGATATACTTAGAGAAAATAA